>NW_006256895.1:10448580-10665561 GCF_000478725.1 Eutrema salsugineum
ACTCGCTTGAACTTAAAGGATACTGCTACGACTTGGCGCTTTTGCATTTAATTCCTTTGACTACAGATTTTCACCCTAATGGGTTTTCTAGTTTAACCTATGATCTCAACTCTTTCTTTGACTCTATTTAAACTCTTTGCTTACATATAACTTTTTTACCGACTATTTTTGGATCCAGGCCGAGTTATCCCCCCATAATCTGTAATGTTTTAGTAGCTTTGATCGAATATATTGATATAAGAGAAATCATGGAAATTCATACTTATTTGCGGAAAAAAGTATAGAAGGAACACATAAATTATCAAATATATACATTTAAAAAACCATATGTATATTTCAAATAAAACCTTGGATATTATAAATTCACTATTCTAGAAAGGTAAGTAAAAAAAGATGACACACCTAAGATTACAAAAAAAAAGAGGGAAGAAAGAGAATATAATTTAGGAAGAAACGACACATCGTCTCCGACAAAGATTATGGCCAGTACGGACAAAGCATGCTTCATTCTTCATCATTCCCCTTGGCCTTCAAAAGTTAAAACCATTTTTCTTTTCTTAAAGTTAAAACCATTTTTCTCTCAGATAACACGTTTATTTAATATTGTTACACCTCACAGGGTTAATTTCTATGTTTATTTTTAATTACTTTTAGTATTAACTTTTTTTTTTTACATTTAAACGACCGTGTTTTGGTCTGTGTTAAAAGTAGGTAGTCAATCTGGATATCAATAGTTGTATTTTGGTTTTAAGGTATTTTGTTAGACTACTATCATATAGGGTTTTTTTTAGTCGACCACATATTACAATTATATAAATGAATTTCTAAACTGGGAATTCAATATGGAATAACATAATTTACGAAAGAACCTTCATAAAATTTAAGCTTAGAAGATTGGATCAAACAAAATTAACTATACGAGGTAAAAAAAGATTGAAATCGGCTAATAAAAAATATAAAAAGACAAAGACCAACAAAGAAATGACTTAAGGTAAAAGTCGGTTAATAAAAGATAAAAGATATAGAAAGACAAAGACCAACAAATAAATGACTTAGTTCTATACAAACGACTGGAGCGTATCATCTATGTTTCTAATATATTATTTTAACAAAAAATTTAAGTAGTCACTATTTTTTAGAATGATTAACCACTTCAATTCCCTAAGTATGAGAAAAGAATTAGTTTTTAAAAAAAAAACACGTCAACTATAGCGATGTTCATAGAATATTTTTACAGTCTGCATTTCTAAACTACACTTAACAACATCACATTCGTTGATTCTTATATATGAATATATCCATTATCTTGAAAGACTAATTAAAATATTTGTTCTACAGATTTTAGGAATTTGTTTTTTGTATTCTGTATTAGTAATCCTATTTAGGTTACTTTTTTTTTAATAGACATTCATTAAATGCAATAAATTCAGATTACAGGAGATGGTTGAGCTCGTAGAACCTGTTTTGCAAAAGTATCTGCTACCAAATTAGTAGATTTCGGAATGTAAACAAAGGAGATTGAATCAAAGGAGGAGGCAATATTATTTGAGATAAACAAAGGAGAATAATTATTTTCTTATAGATAATTATATTAAGAGAATATATATGTTTATCTCAAATAATATTGCCTCCTTTGTGCTGTATGTGTGATATATATAAACTCATATGAACCATCGTTAATCCCCAGTTTAAAATATTGCACCTTGCTAAGAAATTTTGAGCTATTCCTATATTGTC
The DNA here is from genome assembly GCF_000478725.1 of Eutrema salsugineum. Lineage (NCBI taxonomy): Eukaryota > Viridiplantae > Streptophyta > Magnoliopsida > Brassicales > Brassicaceae > Eutrema > Eutrema salsugineum. The sequence goes on from NW_006256895.1 coordinate 10,450,318, forward strand.
TAGGTATATATATTTATAAAAGTATGTTGTTCAAAAGAAAAAATTATAAAAGTATAGTAAAAGTTGGACAATTCGTGATATGTGTATATCTTTAAATTAAAAATAATTAATTAAGAAAGAAAAAAACATTTGATAGGTAGGAACAAAATATAGTTCGCCCTAGGATTTTCTCCCAAGCACATCTCCCGAGACTCCGCCTTTGCCGTTCAGCTTCTTCATTATGGACACTCGCCTTCGGATCTACACCGCTCTCACCGCCATTCACCTCTGAAGATCTGGGCGTATCCTCCTCCTTCGCTTCCTGATCTCACCAGCGATGTTTTTCTCTCCACCTCCGTGTCATCCGTTTGCTCTGTCACTGATGTGATCCTCCTAAAGATCGGCACAAAGAGGCTTGAAAGAGAGGTAAAATAGAAACAAAAGGTGCGGAATAGACTTCTGTTCTGAGATATAAATCGATAAAGATGTTGCTAATTAAGCAACGAATTCGACCACAAAAGAGAGATAAAAGAGGATAAAGATGTTGCACAAAGCAACGAGTCACTCTCTGAGATAGATGAGAAATGATAAAGATGTTGCACAAGACAACGAATCACTCTCAAAAGACAAAGAGAAGTTTTCTCACAGTTTTGATAAGAGAAAGAGTTTTGATAAAAAGAGTTTGATTAATTTTTTTGTGATCCAATCCAGGATAAATAATCCTGAGATCTTACATGATTTTATATTGAAAATAAGATGTAGAAAACAAAGCAATTTCGTAACTAAGCAAAAGACTAGTCAAAACATTAACTTCAGTGTTGAATAACTCTTGATCTACTTTGAATCTTGACTAACTCTTGAACTTCTTCTTCACTTGATTTGTCTCTTGATATCTTTGGACGAATTCCTTGATGGGTTAATACAATTATGCTCTTTGGGCTTTGTAGAAAGTCCTCCTGGATGCCAAACATAAGTTTGCAAACTTCCAAATCAATCAGGCCTAAAACACTTTAGGTATAGAACCAGAACGACCCATTTTGGAAAATAAAGAGTATCTTTGTGATCCGATGTCCATTTTTCCTGATCTTGGGCTTGTTGGAACCAGAAGAGATCCATTAAGATTCTCCAAGTGGTTTCATGTCGAAATTGTTTCGGAGGTAGGCTCGGGAACTCGATCTTTGGCTCAGACGTGTAACCGGGCCTGAAGCAGATCCACTGAATTGTAAAATTCATATCTTCCAAGTCTGAACTCCTTTTAAAGTGATTCCAATTCTCTATGCTTCTGTGATGAATAACGATTCCAGGAAAATTACGTTCATAATTTGATTCCTTCTGTCTTGGTCGGAATCCTCCATTGAGCACGCGCAGGTCCAAATCGAGTAAGCTTGACTTTGTCTGGTTTGAAAACTGAATAACTCTTTCATCAAAACCCGGATTGAACCGATTCCACTTCGAGGAGTGCTCTAGATGAGGTGAAAACATAGTAAAAGTGGCCTTTTGGCTGTTCCAGTTGAGATCGGACCCATTTGTGTTGAACAATGCAGAATACGTCTTCTTGGGCGTCCTCAATATCATATCATCCCCTCCCTTTTGAAAAGGTTTCGTCCTCGAAACTGCATAACCTTGGGTTGGGAATTTTTGACATGAGACTGGTGGACTCTCCTTGATTAGCATAGAATAGATGACTCCCTGTTGTTGACTCTGAGTTAGATTTGCACCGCTTTGTGGGAAGTCTCCTAACTTGCCTTTTGTTCCTTCAAAATTGAAACCCTGCTCTGTTTTTCTTGGCCTCTCTGAGAGTGCATCAGCTGAATCAAATGTTCCCCTTATACTGTGCTTCGTGGCTTCCTCATTCTTTGATTCATGTTTCAGCTGATCTTTGTAGATCTCCTTTTGTTTCTGCTCCTCGGCTTTAGTTTGCTCACTTAGTGAACTTGTCACCAATAGATCGCCCTTAACCGGTAACTCCACATCTTTCTCCAAAGATGGAACTGAATCAGAAACAACATTTTCTTCCCTGAAATCTATCTTCCCATTGGCTAGAAGAACACATGTTTTCTTGCTGGTGCATTTGTCGGCATAGTGCCCTTCCTCTAAACACTTAAGACATCTCACAACAAAGGTTGGTGATGTGGAAGCCAAAACCTTGCCTTTAGGGTTTTGAGTTTCTGTGAAAGTCTTAGTGAATACCTTTTGTTTGGCAATGGACTGCTTCTCCACTTGTTGGTAAATCAGACTGGAAACTCCATAAGTCAATTGAGAAGATCTCCTTGGCTTCTGATGCTTTCTTTGTAGTTGATCAATCATCCGATGTAACGCTTCTCCTCGGGTTTTCAATATTTGCTCAAACCGAGCCGCCAATGCTTCCATCAGGAGTTTGTATCGTTGCTGCTGCTGGTTTCATCTTGATGATCATCCATCTTTGATCTTCAGCAAAACACAAACAGATCAAGCTTCTATGTGTGCTCTGATACCAACTGATGTGATCCTCCCAAAGATCGGCACAAAGAGGCTTGAAAGAGAGGTAAAATAGAAACAGAAGGTGCGGAATAGACTTCTGTTCTGAGATATAAATCGATAAAAATGTTGCTAATTAAGCAACGAATTCGACCACAAAAGAGAGATAAGAGAGGATAAAGATGTTGCACAAAGCAACGAGTCACTCTCTGAGATAGATGAGAAATGATAAAGATGTTGCACAAGACAATGAATCACTCTCAAAAGACAAAGAGAAGTTTTCTCACAGTTTTGATAAGAGAAAAAGTTTTGATAAAAAGAGTTTGATTATTTTTTTTGTGATCCAATCCAGGATAAATAATCCTGAGATCTTACATGAGTTTATATTGGAAATAAGATGTAGAAAACAAAGCAATTTCGTAACTAAGCAAAAGACTAGTCAAAACATTAACTTCAGTGTTGAATAACTCTTGATCTACTTTGAATCTTGACTAACTCTTGAACTTCTTCTTCACTTGATTTGTCTCTTGATATCTTTGGACGAATTCCTTGATGGGTTAATACAATTATGCTCTTTGGGCTTTGTAGAAAGTCCTCCTGGATGCCAAACATAAGTTTGCAAACTTCCAAACCAATCAGGCCTAAAACACTTCAGGTATAGAACCAGAACGACCCATTTTGGAAAATAAAGAGTATCTTTGTGATCCGATGTCCACTTTTCCTGATCTTGGGCTTGTTGGAACCAGAAGAGATCCATTAAGATTCTCCAAGTGGTTTCATGTCGAAATTGTTTCGGAGGTAGGCTCGGGAGCTCGATCTTTGGCTCAGACGTGTAACCGGGCCTGAAGCAGATCCGCTGAATTGTAAAATTCATATCTTCCAAGTCTGAACTCCTTTTAAAGTGATTCCAATTCTCTATGCTTCTGTGATGAATAACGATTCCAGGAAAATTACGTTCATAATTTGATTCCTTCTGTCTTGGTCGGAATCCTCCATTGAGCACGCGCAGGTCCAAATCGAGTAAGCTTGACTTTGTCTGGTTTGAAAACTGAATAACTCTTTCATCAAAACCCGGATTGAACCGATTCCACTTCGAGGAGTGCTCTAGATGAGGTGAAAACATAGTAAAAGTGGCCTTTTGGCTGTTCCAGTTGAGATCGGACCCCATTTGTGTTGAACAATGCAGATACGTCTTCTAGGGCGTCCTCAATATCATATCAGTCACTCTCTATGGCGATGATTTACGGCTTGGTTGGTGCTCCTCAACTCTCCCTTTTTAACTGCTCCTCTCCTGCTCGTACCCAGCCACAGCCGGAACCGCCCCCTCCTCCGTATCCTCCGCCTCAATCTCTGGTGCAGATCTCCGTCGTTGTTTGCTCCCACATGCTATCCTTCGCTGGATCTGGACGTTCATTGTCGGCAACTCTTTGTCTCCTCCCCGCAGATGGGTTTAGAGATCTTGAAGCTCGCCTCAGTCCGACCTCTGCCATGACGGCATCCTTGCGAGCATTTCACTATTTTACTTAGGATTCTATCAACGCTCCTCTCCTAGTCCCCCATGTTCGTCTTTACTCGTTTTCCATTTTTTCTTCTTTTGAAAGAAATCGGTTTATTGTCGAGAAGATGAATTTGATCTTGTGGAATCCTGGTGTAGTTAGTTATGATCACATGGCTGTAGTTCTCATCATTCCCACATTTGTGGCTTTTACTGGCATCCATTTCGTATTGTTTGTTCGACAGGAAGGTACTCTGTGTAAATCCAAAGCATTTATGTTTATGATGTTCGTACTGTTCCCTGAATCTACACAAATGATATATGCAAAATTGAAGATTATATGAGTAAATCCAAGGCGTTATCGCATATGGTGTCTATATCCCAAGTCTTTGAATTTGTCATTTCCCTTTTAGTAGTAGAAAGGATGGTAATCCATGAAGATCTTTCTCAAACTATCTCCGAAGTAATAAGGACAATCTCGGTAAAATCTGATTCCTTACATCTGGTCAAGCCATCATCTCAGGCTTTTATGTTTTCGAGCTTCATGATATTCTTGAGGATCTCACTCCTCACCAAAAGTTTTGACTTCACTTCTATCAAGTTTATCAAAAGTTTATCTAATGTATTTGTTACTTCCTTTGGGAAAAACTCTTTGTATGCGGTTCTCACATTTTTAGTTTAATTAATGGAAGTAACTAGTTGCACAAAAAAAAAACCTAATTAAGAAAAGTAAAGTGTGATTAGGAAATCTATTTGTAAAAGCCTAATAAATGTAGAATTTCTTGGAAATTGTAATAATTATTTAGACAGAAAAGGAGGATCTCCAAACCCTAGAAATTGACTCATTTGATAAATGAAAACTAAGATTTTTTTTTGTCGACAAATAAAAACCAAATCATAATGTGGGGAAGTTAATTATATTTCATTTCATTATTGTTAACGCAAACAAATTCATCATCGCCTTCAAGTACTGGTCGAATGCGTCACCATGATATCATGCTTTAATCATATTCTGCGTAAGTGGCAAGAAAATTATTATTGCAAGTACATTACTACTCTTTTCAATAAAAAAATTTATCCGATTTAAACCCGAGGTACGTGCACCGTGCTAGTAACAGAGGTACATTCAAATTTAGCTAGCTTTTTCTTCAACTCTAACATGCGCAGACGAGAAGGAAATTCTCATATGTTAGACACACACGTGGAAATTCTCATATGTTAGACACATGTAGATATATATATATATATATATATATAAATATCAATCTATAAAATGCTATTTTAAAATGCTATTTTAAAATGTGTATTTTTTTAAAATGCTATTCCGATGAGCATACTGGAATGAAGAAAGAGAGGAATGTCAATCTATAAAATGCTATTTTAAAATGTGTAATTTTTTAAAATGCTATTTTTCAATCACGGATTATTTTAATAGTAAGTTTTAATTTCTTAAAAGCTTATGAGCAACTTGATTATGATCCGATGTAATGAAGACTCAGATAAACTTTTGACACATTTTAAACGTAACTGGTATTCTTTTTAAAGCGGGTACATATAAAACTTTTACGCAACATATGTTAATTTATTAAAGTTACCAAGAAAGAGAACATTTATAATTTATATCATTAGTTGAAATTCAAAATTATATATAAATAAAATTAAAACAAATAACCGAACAAAATTATAGACCGAAAAATTGAAAAAGATTTGGAATATAGAAGTTCCCTCGGTCTAGTGATCGACGAAGAGTTATGAATGCTTTTACACTAAGAGCATGTACATTGGTGAACCCCTCTTAAGGGTTCATCAAAATATAATAATATTATTTTTTGTTTTGAGTTTAAAGAAAAACCTCTGCTAATTTCTGAGTTCTATTAGTGAACCCCAATTGGGGTTCAGAAAAAAACAATATATAATTTAATTAAAATTTGAAAATTTTAATTAGTACTGAAAAACAACAACTTTTAATTAATACTGAAATCTTTAAATGGAGAAGGAGAGGAGCTTCTTCAAAGAACATATGCTAATCGGGAACTCAATTGTTTGGTGGAGAAAGGAAAAACCTGAGAGCTTCTTCAATCTTCTTCCTTCACGTTGAAAATTGATTTAAAGAGCTTCTTCAATTTTCTTCCTTCAGGTTCATTTTCCACCAAGCAAAGAATGCGGAGTCTACAACTTCAAAATGAAGAAGTATTTTTTGGTCTGCCAATAAGGACCAAAAGTTATATTCAGAAGAACAGATGACAATGAGAAAGGAAAGATGATACAAAAGATATGGAACAGAGAAAAATTATTTTCCTTTTCTTAGATTTATTCACATACCCTTTCATTCTTTGGGAATCTGGAAGTAAGTTTTGTAGCTACTAGTAGGATTATATTCAGGAACATGAGGAAGATCATTCTGGAAATGGTAGACAATACTCGTATAGATAGGCCGATCAAAGCCATGGCACTGCCAATTGGAAGGAACTGTAAAACAAAGGAAGCAATTAAAAATTTACTAGAGACCAGAATAATATTTACAGAACCAACTCTCAGGTTTTGTTATATGCATACAAGTTTGAAATACAACATAATAACCAGAAGACTATAAATGAAACCAACTCTCAGGCTACAGAATCATAACTCACTTGATGATCATAAAAATCTAATGTTAGAATTCGAACATAAACTGACCGGGTAAAGATTTCCAATATGAATCGGGAAATGCAGCATCATAGAACTTCTCTGGAACATTTGCAGGGCTAGGAGCCAATAAAAACTTCCAGTAACCAGATAAAGACTTGACAAACGGAAACCCCTCCACCCAAAAAGCAGCACTATCAAGAGCACCTTGAACAGCATCCTCGTTCCAAACAGCAGATTTTGATACGGTGAGATCCACGTTTGTTCGCTGATACCAGTACCTTAAAGACCCTATACAATCATACTCTCCATTGAGTTGATATACAAGTTAAAACCACACTTAATTGCAGCTATAGAGTATCTGAAAAAGCCCTAACTTTAGCTATCATCAGCCATGGTCAATTGGAAAAAGATCGACTTTCCATATAGTTATTTAGGGTAATGAATTACCTTCAACGGAATCATGGCAACGCAGGGTGACATGAGGGTCTCTCTTGCGCCACTGGAAAAGGGTCTGATCCTCCCAAACTCTATACCCATTTTCGGAGGGAATAATCATTTGCGTCGCAAGAGAAGCCATGCTGCTTGCTTTACCCGCTGTGAATTTCGGAACAGAGGAGAAGAATGAAATTCGGGTAAGGATCAAAGTTGATCCATTTGTTGTCGATGGAAGAAGAAGAAGAAGGAGGTGGAGAGAAACACAAACACTGAAATTGGAGTTCGCCACGTCACGACGATACTGTATCGTCAGGATCGTCGGGAAGAGACAGTATCGTCGAAATTAACCCATTTTCTTTTTTTTTAATTGGGTTTTGCCTATGATTCTGGGCCTGAACCCGGCTTGATATTCTAATGGACGTGCTCTAAGTGGTAGTGTTCAATTCCTAGAGAATGCAAATTAAAAAATGAGATCAAAGTTTCTGGAGATTTCCAAGCGATGCAAGCACAGCCAATCGTCGTGGTTCAGCATGTCAAGGGTAAAGTGTTCCATTATGAGCATGGTGCATGTAGATTGTTGATCGTGGATATTTATAAGATGGTAGAATTGTCTGTTATAAAATCGATTATATAACTATTTTTTATAATTTATAATTGATTATTTTTTAGATGATTCAAAAAAAAGATTTGGAAATTTTTATGGAGAAAAAATAGATGCTGAATGAAAATAGAATTTTTTTTAAAAGGCATTAAACTTACATTCTCTGTAAGAAATCTGCATAAATGCAAGACACTTATAGTATGCGAAAACTATTATACACCGTATATAGAGTATACGAATAACCCCTTTTGCTATTTAAAAATTTTTCAGTCGTCAATTTTTTTAATCAAAAGAAAACTCATAATTCGATTATATAACGAAAGTAACTTTCTCTACCTTGCTTTAAGATAAAGCTGACGCATAAAACAGATGAAGTATACAGTATTCTAAAATGATTTTTAATGGTTTATTAAAATATTTTAATTAAATTAATTAATGAGTTATATATAACCTTTAGTATATATTTATTAAACCTAGTAAATTATGCACGGGTTAAAAAATATGCTCATCTTTTTAATGTAATTTATCAGAAAATATGTCATTTGCCACTGTAATAAAAATCAAAAGAAATTTAAAATAATAACAAATGTACTTGAAACTCTTTGTCAGATACTCCTTCTATACATCGAATTTGGACATCCTGAATTCTTGATAATTATAAAAGGAAGAAAAAAAAAAAAAAGATAAAATGGAAAAGAAGGAGAGAAAGACAAAAAACAAATAAGTTTAATTACATCATAAAAATCATTGAGATCGATCTAGTGTTCAATTTGTTTGTCGCTCTATTCATCTTTTCTTTTCTCCCAAAAACTAAACCATAGAAGCAACAAATCTCAAAGCCAATTTCTAAATCCTTTTGAAAGATACAGAGAGAAACGATGAATAGAGGAGTGTTAGAGAGTTCGCCGGTACAACACCTCACGGCGGCTGAAAACCCTAACTGGTGGAATAAAGTAAGCGGTGGCTTGATGAGACCACCGTCGCAGCAGCCGCCTTCTACCACCACCTATCTTCCACCGAGTATCTTGCCCAACTTCTTTTGTTCTCCGAGTTCTTCTTCATCTTCTTCTTCACCTTCTCTGCCTCCCACGAGTAACCCTAACTCCTCTTATTGGTTTGGGAATAGTGATGATCTGCCTCTTGACCAACCATTGAGCCTTAGCCAACTACTCTTGTAACTATTTCTCTCCATATTAATATATGGGATAAATATGGGATAAATTCTAAGTAAAATGGTTTCAAGCTCTTGGATTTGTTTTTTAACATGAATTAATTTAACATATATATATATATATATATATATATATACCTGTATGTTGTATACACAAGATCTAATATGGATTATGTCTTTCAATTGAAGGGGTGGACTGATGGTAGGAGACGAAGAAAAAATGAACGTGATGAACCATCATCGTCATCAAAATCAACAGCATAATTACCAAGAGAAGAAGCTAGAGAATTGGAAAGAACACTTTTTGAGGCACCAAGCTTCCATCAAACAAGATATTAACAATAATAATGGTAATGTGATGATGTCGTCACCGAACACACCTCTAAACAAGTCTTGTGTTGCAACAACAACAACAATTCACAACATCAATGAAGAAAACAACAATAACAATCACAATGGTCTTAACTTGTCAGAGGTATGGGTCAAAATATATAATTAATTTAGATCAACTTTTAATTTTTTTGTTAACGAAGATCAATTCTGCAAGATTTATTAATTAATTAATAGTTCTAGATGTTTTGTGCAATGTGTGTTCATGAAGTGTAATAGCTCAGAGATTGGTGGGTCTTCTTTTGCAAATAAGAAACCAAAGCTTCAAGTACCTTCTTTTCTTCCTACTCTCAAGGTAACTAGCTCAATCTTTTGTTCTCTGTTTTTATTTCTTGCTGACATTTATAATTACAAAACAAGAGCACAAAAACAAAGTAGAAGAAAGCACCAAACTAAAGGGAATGGGAACAGAATAAGATGCATGTGTGCGTGATTGTAACGTTTTTGTCTTTCTTATATGTCTTCTTCTTCTTGATCTCATTATTCTTTCTTTGTTTCCTATGATTCAACGGTAGTTCCCCAATCCTTTTTTTGTTGCTTTTTTAATGAAAAATAGAAACTACAATCCTGTTTTACAGTTTGATTCCGTTTCAGTTCAGATTTCGTTTTCTACAAAATTTTAAATTATTCAACTTATGATTTCTTCTTCTAACTTCTAACTCTAACATTTTGCGGTTAGCTTACATAATGTTTAAGTTAACAAAAAATAAGAATTTAATTATATATATATATATATTTCGTGTCTAAACTGTTGTTGGTATGTTTGTAACAATATATATACACATATATATATATATTGGAATTATCAACTTTTATGTTTTATTTTTATTTTATTTTTTTGGATCTTAGATTAATTTTCCGTGAGTGTCTAAGTTTTTTTTAAAGGGCAAGTTAATGTCTAAGTTCAATTTAATATAATTGCACATACCTTCAACCATAATAAAATTCATATGTTTACGAATTGATTTTACGACATACTAACGAAATTTATAAAAGCAAGATACTTGGAGAAATTTTTATCTTTTGCCATGATAAAATAGATAAAATTGATCAAAGACTTAACTACACTCGCTAGATAATAAAATTACATACGCAGTATATGTAAATAATTTATATGAGTCAATTTTGTTTTTGATATATGATCTCTTGGTCTATCACTTACCAAAGGTGAGAAAAGAGAAACTTGGAGTCCGAATCGCAGCTCTTCATCAGCTAGTATCTCCCTTTGGCAAGGTATAATTAGTTAATTACTGATAATTTGCCTTTATTCGTCACTTAATTAAGATATTCTTATTTTTGTGAATTAAATTACTCATGTAATATCTGTTTTCTATTGGTTGATTGATTCCTTTTTTCAGACTGACACAGCGTCTGTCTTGTCCGAGGCTATTGGATACATTAGATTCCTCCACAGTCAAATTGAGGTGACTTGTCTTTTCCAAACTACCATGCTTCTTATTTCATTTATTTCAAGAAAATTATTTATTCGAATCTTCCCTCACAACTAAACAAAGTCATGTGGATTATTTGGATTTTATAAGAAAATAGCATGCAGTTTTAGATAAATGAACAATAAATCGAAACAATAATTCGAGGTTGATGATCGATTCCTATTTAGCTCTCATATTTTGTCTTAAGGTTTTTTGTTGTTTTTGAAATGTTAAATTTATTGAAATATTTCTATAGCTAATGTATATATAGCGAATGGTAAAACTCTCGTTGAAAATCGATAAATAGTTTTGTTATATTTAGAGTAATTAATAATTGATGCAACTAATTTTTCAACATTTAATTATATTTTTAATTTCAGGTTCTAAGTGTACCATACTTTGGTACTCCCACGAGGAATATTATGATGCACCAAAATGTAAGCTTTAAAATCATATACACATTAACCACATATGCATGTGTTTCTACTCGCACATCATAATTCTGATTTTCGTAATTGTAATTAAATGCTAATTAAAGCTAATTAAACGCATAGGCACAAGGAGAGATGAAAGGTATATTTCCTGAGGACCCTCAGGTACGTTTTTCTTTTTGTTGGATCAATTAAACGAAAATCATAAAAACAACAGTTGGCAGCTTTAGTTTCTAAAATTTACATTTTTCTCTTTACTATTGTTCTCATAAAAGTGAAAGGACTAAAATAAAGTATGGTCAATACATTAAAAAGATGTCATTACAAGCTTTCCTTTTATGCCCTTATAGTATTTAGTAACATTTCATGAATTAAACCAGAAAAGCCCCTTAAATTGTTGAAGAAAAAAGAGCCACCTAAATGATTGTAATTATTTATTTTATCATAAAAGTTTACTTTAAAATGATTAGAAACACTTTTTTAAACCAAAATATACCTATATTTAGTTTATCTTTTGAGTCTGTTACTATGAGTTTTGTTGTAACTTATATTTTTAGCATTTTCGTTACAAATCCAATCGTAAGTTAAAAACTCTTAGGGTCTCAGAGTTTTGAGCAATCTACAAAACTTATTTTATATATTACTCATACTATCTTAATCTTAAAATCTTTTAAACTTTTTTTTTTGGTGAAATGCGTAAAACTTGCTATTACATATAAATACTGAAGAAGTTTTCTAATTTGGTGATCAGCTTGTGCATGAGTATTGCATGAAAAGATCAAAAGGAGCTTCATCGTCATCTAGGAACAATCAAGAATCAAACCTTAACGAGGAACATAAGAAAGATTTGAAAAGTAGAGGACTCTGTCTTGTCCCCATTTCATGCACACTCCAATTTGGCAGCGACAATGGCGCCGATTATTGGGCTCCGGCGTTCGGGGTCACTTTCCGGTGATCCATTCACTTTATTATATTTGGATTTTGGTCAGTCGAAAATTAAATGATAGAAGAATAAATAGTAATGTTATAACATTATGAGCATCCAATCTATTGAGAGAGAGAAGGAAAAAAAAAAGAGTTTCCAAGATTGATTGCTCATGATGTTATACGATCACTTTAAAAACTCGAAGATTGTTTTTTGGCGTTTGGCCTTTGAAGATTTGCAGTTGACGTTGACGTGTATGAGATGGGCAAGTGAATTATGTTTTCTTGATTAAGTTACGAAACATTTTTTTTTATTGTCTCTAATGTATTATGTATGTAATGACTAATAACTCGAATAGCAAATTTGGAGAATCAACACTCTTCTATCTTGCTGCCTCTGTAACTCTAAACAAAAAACAAGAGAGCACTCCATTGCAACTTCTCGAGGTGCGACTTGTTCTCCCTCGACCAAACATGGTATTTGTGGATTGGTACGTAGTCTTTTATCACCTGGATGCTGTTCCATTCTCGGCTTCTCTCCAAAACATTAAAGTGTCTTGTACTTAATGCAACAATTTATCTCCTTTGGAAAGAGCGAAACAATCGTCTATACAACATCACTCTTACATGTACTGTATTATATTCGAACTGGTTATCCAATGTGTCATCTTTGGTCTTAGAACAAGTTCAGTAGTGAACCCCATAGAGGGGTTCATCAGAATTAAAAAAAAAATATTTTTGATTTGGGTGGTTTGGGAAGAACCTCGGGTGAAAATGGGGTTCCACTAGTGAACTCCATTTTGGGGTTCATCCCGAATAAAAAATTAAATTTTTTTTGAAGTTTAAATTTTTTTTAAAAACAAAAACACATATTTATTATAATAGACAAATACAATTTATTACACATTATTTTAGAACATACAATATATAAGAGTACAATTTAATACAAGAAAATTAAAAACATACAATATTTGAAAATTTTAAAAAACTTAACCAAATTTATTCCATATATTTTCTATTAAATCCTTTTTCAATCGTTCATGTATCTGGTTGTCACAGACTTCGTTTCGTTTTGCCATCATCAAATTTAGGACATTTGTAGGCATATGTGTAGACTACGTCATATCGACATGCGAATTTCTGCTTCCTTCATCTTGATGGAAGTCTTCTAAATTGTATCGAATGTAGCCATGTCGTTCGTTTTCTACCATCATATTGTGTAATATGATAGAGGCCCGCATAATCTTGCCAATTTTTTATTTATCCCAAAAAAGTGCCGGATTTTTTATTATTGCAAATCTGGCTTGCAGAACACCAAAAGCCCACTCCACATCTTTCCGGGCGGATTCTTGAGTTGTTGCGAATAATTTGTTTTTGTCTCCTTGAGGAAGATGAATTGATTGTATAAATGTTGCCCATTTAGGATAAATTCCGTCTGTGAGATAGTATGGCAAACGGTATTCGTTACCGTTTACCCAATATCTCACTTTTGGAGCTCGACCATGCAAGATGTCATCAAAAACTGGTGACCGATCAAGAACATTACCCTACTTAATGTTACCCTACTTAGTAATCAACCCTAAGCCATTTCTAAACCCTTAAGATATATGCGAACAGTCCAATAACACACATAAAGAACAGGGTCGAAAGACTGTCACCTTGAGAACCAATTTGCTCCTTCAAAACCCTGACTTTTCCCTCAAGCCTTGCTAACTCCTCACGGAGTTCTCCCTCAAGTCTTGCTTGTTCCCCACGGACTTCTCCTATAACCGACAAAGTTCATTCTACCACGATCACCACTCACGATCAAGTCCGTCTGCTTTTCTATCCTTGTCGCAAGGATTTCGCATTGCTCTGTGACCGCGTGATCCCACCATTGGTGGATGTGGTCGAAAGAGCCCTACATTCAACACAAAGTGTTAGCAAAGAGTTGGTGAGGATACAAAGATGAGAGAACACAACAAACTGAACTAAAAAACAAAGTAATATACATAAATAACTAACCTCATTAATCCATTCCAGGCAAGCATAATACTTGCGACCGGCGGTGTTTTCTTTGAGCTTCACATCCCTGCTGCAGAAGCACTTCTCCGGTATGCCATAAGTGGCATCCGCGTAAGCCCAGTAAGGAACCTCTGAACCTTCTTCAGATGAACCGCTGTTGTAGCTTGGCATGATCTGCCACAAAACAATATGATCAGCAAAACGATATGAACTCACACGATTACAATATGATATGAACTTATGCAATATGATCATATCATCTACTAATATATAGCAAGCAACAAATGATTTAGAAGCCAATCATATAACCAAAATGAACTCACACGATTAACCATTTCAACTCACATAAGCGATTAACCAGTTCAGTTCAGATTCGATAATGCCATACTTAATTTCAATAGGATCATATCATATACTCATATAAATCAACCAACAAATGAATTAAAAAGGCAACCATATTAACTCACACGATATCCTAAACAAATAATCATCTCCGCAAATGGCTTTTAACATACACACGAATCTTGATAATGTATCGAGAGTGACCCAGTTTGAATACCAACACAAACCCCCAAATAAACCCCCGAGATAGAAAAAACTTATTTCATCGCAACAATATTAAGATTTTCAATCTTAAAACCATGAAATCGTATTCGAAATAAGGATATGACGGTTTTAAATGAACGAATTAGACGCCTCGGGATCTACACATCGGGGGCAGCTTGTTTCAGATCCCAGGTGCTGGTATGCTAAATTCTGGCAGGTAGCCACACATCCTGATAATGCTTGCCATATGAAGTGTTTCATTTTTCCGGGTGAGCGGGTTTTCCAAACCTGACTTTGCAGTACCGTAATGCTCGGTTCCCTTATTATTCTAGGTTCCTGTTGTAACTTTGTCCTTCTTATTAGGTCATAGCCCGTCTTAACCGAATAGATTCCTGATTTGGAATGGTTCCATGCATATCCATCCAAGGTACGGTTCCGGCTAGGTCTCAACCCTAGGATAAGGGAGACATCTTCGGGTTGGAAGAAATTTCTCAGAAGGGGAACATCCCACTGCTTTGTATCTTGTTGGATAAAGGAGTAAACGAGTAATCCCGGGTCCTGGTAGCCGATCTGTGGGGTGGCTCTCGCCGGCCGAGCTCTAGTGTCCGGGATCCATGGTTCGCTCCAGACCCTTGTATTTAGACCCGACCCTATCGTCTTCTGCAATCCCATCATTAGGTATGGTTTTGCAGCTAAAATACTCCTCCACCCATAAGACGGGGAGTAGACTCTACGATCTTCCAACGGGTCAGATTGTCTATAGTATCGTCCTCGTAAGACCCTAGCCAGCAGAGATGAAGGGTACTGGATAAGACGCCATAGCTGTTTAGCTAGAAGAGCTAAATTGAAATCTTGTAGATCCCGAAATCCTAGGCCTCCCATATCTTGGGGGATACAAATCTTGTCCCAAGCAATCCAGTGAATCCCTCTATTATTCTGTTTCGAACTCCACCAGAAATTAGCAATGGCACTCCGTAACTTGTCAGTCACTCCTTGGGGTAATAGAAAGCATGACATGACGTAAGTAAGGACAGCTTGGGCTACCGATTTTATCTGAATTTCTTTTCCACCTTTGGAAAGAAGTCTTGCAGACCAGGAATTTACTCGGTTACTCAGTCGATCATGGACGTAGGAGAAAACTTTCTTTTTTGATCCACAAATTTGTTCTGGGAGGCCCAGGTACATGCCCATGCCACCCTCTGCCGAGATTCCGATGGCGTCCTTGATACCTTGCTTCAATGTCAGGTGAACTCCATTTCTAAACATGATTGATGATTTGCCCAGATTAAGTTGCTGTCCCGAGGCTGAGCCATATGTGTTGATGATCCTAAAGATCTCGGTTCCTTGTTGGATGTCCGCTCGACAGAAGAACAAGCTATCATCCGCGAATAGTAGATGGGAAACTGGTGGGCTTGCTTGGGCAATTTTTAGCCCAGAAATTTGGTTTTCCTTTTCTGCTCCATTTAGGAGTGAGATAAGAGCCTCGGTGCATATGATAAACAAAAACGGAGAGAGGGGGTCTCCTTGTCTCAATCCTCGTGATGGAGTGATATGTCCTTTTGGTTCTCCGTTTATCAACACTTGGTAGGATACCGAAGAAATACAGAACATCAGAAGCTTGACCCATCTCTCAGAGAAGCCCAACTTGATCACTAGGGCTTTAATGAAGCTCCATTCCACTCTGCCGTATGCTTTGCTCATATCTGTCTTGATAGCCATAAAGTTTTCTCTGCACACCAAGTTAGTACGAAGTGCATGAAAATTTTCTTGTGCCAACAGAATATTGTCGGTGATCAGCCTCCTAGCCATGAAGGCCGATTGAGTCTCTGAGATTAGATTAGGTAATGTCTTTTTAAGTCGTTTACACATGAGCTTTGAGATTATCTTATAGCTCACGTTGCAAAGGCTAATCGGACGGAACTCCGTCATAGCTCTAGGCTTTTCTTTCTTAGGGATAAGACATATGTTGGTCTGATTGAGTCTAGGATCAAAAGATCCTGATGTGAAGAAATCTTTAATTTCACAATATCATGGCGGAAATCCTGCCAGAACCTTTGGTAAAACTTGCTTGTCATTCCATCCGGTCCCGGGGCTTTATCTAGATCGATATCGAAGAGAGCTTCTTTAATTTCTGCTTCTGTGGGGTCTTTGAGGAGGATCTGGTTAGAAGATTCTGTCACTTTCTCGGTGATAAACCGGAGTGCATTATCTGGGTCTAGGGGTTGTGACGAGGTGAACAAGTCTTGGAAGTAGTGGGAAGCTACCCGTTCAATACTTCGTGCATTTTCAACCCAATTCCCATTCCTGTCCCTCAGGGCGAAGATTCGATTCCGACTTCTCCTTTGTTTTGTGAGCGCATGAAAGAAATTCGTGTTTCTGTCCCCGGCTTTGTGCCATTGTTCGCGACTTTTCTGTTTCCAGAAGGTTTCTTCCTCGCGTAAAGCAGCACAAAGGTTCCTTCTAATATCTTCTACTTCTTCTAATGTTGAGTTTTCGTCGTCTTGGGCCGCATCCAATTGGTTTTTAAGTTCCTCAATCATCTTCTCTGAATTTGATGATTGGGACTTTTTCCACTTAGAGATACTCGTACGACAATTAGCTACTTTGCGATGGAAATCCCGACGAGTGATTCCATCCAAAGAGCTCCAGCCGGAGATTACCGTCTCTTTGAAACCTGGTTTTCCCAGCCATCTTTTATCAAATCTAAATGATTTCTTCCTCCGGCGATTATCCACTTGAATTATGGCCATAACGGGACGATGGTCTGAACCCCATAATTTAAGGTATTCCACCGAGGTGTGGGGGAAGATAGATTGCCATTCTTCATTCCCCACGGCTCTATCGAGACGACATTTGACTTTTCCGTTACGTCTTCTTCCGACCCAAGAGAAAGAATTTCCTTTATACGGAAATTCGAGCATCCCACAATTATCTAACATGGTTCGGAAAGGGATAAAAGAGTATTCTAGTCTCCTGCGTCCTCCCCGTTTCTCATGGTTTCCGTAGATTTCATTGAAATCTCCAATCATAAACCAGACTTCTTTTCTAGAGAGGCTCATTCGAGTGAGACGTTCCCATACATATTCTCGGTTTTTAATGACCGGATCTCCATAAACGAACGTCAAAAAGATTTTATGTCCGTCTAGACTAGTTTCTACATCAATAAGATGTTCATCCGAATAGGAGATAGTAACTGAAGGTTCATCCATATAAAAAAGGGTTAGACCGCCACTTCGATCTCTCGGTTCAACAGTGAAAACATGATCATATCCAAAATGAACTTGCATGTCTTGCAGAAAGTAACGCTTATTTTTGGTCTCCGACAAAAATAGAAATTTCGGTTGAAAACATTTGTAAAGTTCTTCCAAATGATCTTTTGTCAAATCCGAACCAGCTCCTTGACAATTCCACCCGATGTCGTTCATTTGCAATATGATTTTAAATTATCAGATCCATACAAGCCCAATGGCTAACATTAAAATCTTGGGTTTAGCCCAGAATTGAAATTAGACCCGCTAATTTGCTTGCCCAGTAAACAATAACTATTAGGTCAAAAACAAAAGATCACCGTCGCCGCTGAAGTGTCTCCGATGAACAGTAACCACCGCCGCCGTTGTTGTCTGAAAGATGGTGAACTCTGTAGATCTGACGTTTTAGAAGCTATCTTGAGCTTTGCCGTCGTCGAAGGAGAACCACGAAGACACCATTGGAGATATTAGATAGATCTCAAAGCTTCCCACAACAAAAAATTTGAAAATTATGTAACAGATGAAAGTCTTAGCACTAGGCTAGATGCAGAAAAACAAATGTTATATAATTTATTGTTGTCGATGGAAGAAGAAGAAGAAGGAGGTGGAGAGAAACACAAACACTGAAATTGGAGTTCGCCACGTCACGACGATACTGTATCGTCAGGATCGTCGGGAAGAGACAGTATCGTCGAAATTAACCCATTTTCTTTTTTTTTAATTGGGTTTTGCCTATGATTCTGGGCCTGAACCCGGCTTGATATTCTAATGGACGTGCTCTAAGTGGTAGTGTTCAATTCCTAGAGAATGCAAATTAAAAAATGAGATCAAAGTTTCTGGAGATTTCCAAGCGATGCAAGCACAGCCAATCGTCGTGGTTCAGCATGTCAAGGGTAAAGTGTTCCATTATGAGCATGGTGCATGTAGATTGTTGATCGTGGATATTTATAAGATGGTAGAATTGTCTGTTATAAAATCGATTATATAACTATTTTTTATAATTTATAATTGATTATTTTTTAGATGATTCAAAAAAAAGATTTGGAAATTTTTATGGAGAAAAAATAGATGCTGAATGAAAATAGAATTTTTTTTAAAAGGCATTAAACTTACATTCTCTGTAAGAAATCTGCATAAATGCAAGACACTTATAGTATGCGAAAACTATTATACACCGTATATAGAGTATACGAATAACCCCTTTTGCTATTTAAAAATTTTTCAGTCGTCAATTTTTTTAATCAAAAGAAAACTCATAATTCGATTATATAACGAAAGTAACTTTCTCTACCTTGCTTTAAGATAAAGCTGACGCATAAAACAGATGAAGTATACAGTATTCTAAAATGATTTTTAATGGTTTATTAAAATATTTTAATTAAATTAATTAATGAGTTATATATAACCTTTAGTATATATTTATTAAACCTAGTAAATTATGCACGGGTTAAAAAATATGCTCATCTTTTTAATGTAATTTATCAGAAAATATGTCATTTGCCACTGTAATAAAAATCAAAAGAAATTTAAAATAATAACAAATGTACTTGAAACTCTTTGTCAGATACTCCTTCTATACATCGAATTTGGACATCCTGAATTCTTGATAATTATAAAAGGAAGAAAAAAAAAAAAAAGATAAAATGGAAAAGAAGGAGAGAAAGACAAAAAACAAATAAGTTTAATTACATCATAAAAATCATTGAGATCGATCTAGTGTTCAATTTGTTTGTCGCTCTATTCATCTTTTCTTTTCTCCCAAAAACTAAACCATAGAAGCAACAAATCTCAAAGCCAATTTCTAAATCCTTTTGAAAGATACAGAGAGAAACGATGAATAGAGGAGTGTTAGAGAGTTCGCCGGTACAACACCTCACGGCGGCTGAAAACCCTAACTGGTGGAATAAAGTAAGCGGTGGCTTGATGAGACCACCGTCGCAGCAGCCGCCTTCTACCACCTACTCTCTTCTGGACCCTTATATTGTTGTTATGATACTCTTGGCTTGCAGGGGGATGCCCAAAAGCCTACCACCCTTCTTGTGTAGATCGAGATGAACTAATCAATTATATAACAGTAGCAAAATCATTTTGCTACTGTTATATAATTTATTGTTGTCGATGGAAGAAGAAGAAGGAGGTGGAGAGAAACACAAACACTGAAATTGGAGTTCGCCACGTCACGACGATACTGTATCGTCAGGATCGTCGGGAAGAGACAGTATCGTCGAAATTAACCCATTTTCTTTTTTTTTAATTGGGTTTTGCCTATGATTCTGGGCCTGAACCCGGTGGATGTGGTCGAAAGAGCCCTACATTCAACACAAAGTGTTAGCAAAGAGTTGGTGAGGATACAAAGATGAGAGAACACAACAAACTGAACTAAAAAACAAAGTAATATACATAAATAACTAACCTCATTAATCCATTCCAGGCAAGCATAATACTTGCGACCGGCGGTGTTTTCTTTGAGCTTCACATCCCTGCTGCAGAAGCACTTCTCCGGTATGCCATAAGTGGCATCCGCGTAAGCCCAGTAAGGAACCTCTGAACCTTCTTCAGATGAACCGCTGTTGTAGCTTGGCATGATCTGCCACAAAACAATATGATCAGCAAAACGATATGAACTCACACGATTACAATATGATATGAACTTATGCAATATGATCATATCATCTACTAATATATAGCAAGCAACAAATGATTTAGAAGCCAATCATATAACCAAAATGAACTCACACGATTAACCATTTCAACTCACATAAGCGATTAACCAGTTCAGTTCAGATTCGATAATGCCATACTTAATTTCAATAGGATCATATCATATACTCATATAAATCAACCAACAAATGAATTAAAAAGGCAACCATATTAACTCACACGATATCCTAAACAAATAATCATCTCCGCAAATGGCTTTTAACATACACACGAATCTTGATAATGTATCGAGAGTGACCCAGTTTGAATACCAACACAAACCCCCAAATAAACCCCCGAGATAGAAAAAACTTATTTCATCGCAACAATATTAAGATTTTCAATCTTAAAACCATGAAATCGTATTCGAAATAAGGATATGACGGTTTTAAATGAACGAATTAGACGCCAATTGCAATCCCAAATGAAAGCCCCAAAATTTGTAAACAATTTCGAAAACCCTAATTTCAACGAATCTATTTGTTTCATATCTCCCAAATTTGTGCCGCATACTAGATTTGGGGTACCAAAGACGAGACTCGAACCTCTAATTCACCGAAATCGAACAAAAAAAACCCTGATTTCAATCCGATTTTTTTTCTCCAAAAATCACAAACCCTAGAATCCCGAAATCGAAATCAACAATTAAAACTACAAAGAATCGAAGCTTACCAGGACTATGGGGACGGAATGTCGATGTTTGGATTGCACCTCCACCGGGATTAATCGACGGAACCGGCGGTGACGATGGAATCGCCCTGAATCGCCAAAGAACACGAAGGAGAGAAGAAAAAATCAGGGAAAGAGAAAATGAATTGTTTCCGCGTTTTTTTTTCCCCAAAATGATGCGTTTTTCACAGCCAATCGCCTTACGCCACGTGGTTCGCATGTGGAGTCTTCAAGTTCGACGGGATGAACCGATACTTCCGAGTTGGGCCATTTTTCTTTTTTTTTTTAAACCTAAAATCTTATGATTTTGTGCCCAAAATTGTGGAAGACCCTCTAATGGACCTGGTCTTATGTGTTGTAGTTAGTTTTAGATGTTTTCTTTTTTTTTCCATAGAATTATAAAGTTAAAAAAATCATATAATAATAAAAACTGTCTGTAAAAAATTATAGTTTTAAGAAAATCATTTTAAAAAAAACACTTGATTAAGTGTTTAAACGAATTTTTGAAAATAAAACTAAAAAATCAGCTAAACTAAAAATGATCAAATGAGTTTTAAGAAAAAATAAATTAAAATTCATCTAAAATTCTTCTTTAGCCATAATAAGTTTTTGTTTTTGTAATGTTTTTGTTACATTTTTGATTGAGTGTTAGAATTACTAGGGAATTTTTGCGAATAAAAGAACATTGGAGGCCAAAGCCGTTATTTTTAAGCAGTGCTTCTCTGTTTTTGTGCAGACACGAGTGACTGTGAACGTGTTAGTTTCCAAGTGGTTCATCTTTCGTATACAATTTTGTAGTATTTGTTTTTTTTTATTTTTATTTTAAAACAAAACAATTTCCTTTTTTGCGGCGATCGGACGGTGAAAGGACGCCTAAACTTCAAACCTTATGAATAGTAATCGTTGGATCAGAGTATTTTTAACAACAACCGTACGATCAAAATTTTCTCTCAAATCTATCCGTCTAATATAATCGAGAAATTGAAATTTCAAAAGATGTATAAGAGAGGGAGGAGAGAATCTCTCTCTCTCGCTCGAAGAGGAAGAGGAAGAGGAAGAAGAAGAACTCAAAAGTATCAGTCTTTTCTTTTTTCCGCTGTTGTATCAAATTTCTCTCTCCTCCTTCTTCGAGCTAAAACCCTTTAAACCCCTAATTTCCTCTATCTCTATATCATTCGGTTCAAAATTCGAATTCAAATTGCCGTTTGAGTTTTCGTAGACGCCGATTCGGCTCGTGGGGTTTCGCATACGGGAGGGATTAAGATTGGATTTTGGATCTTCAATTTCTCGTGTTTATTTTGAATTTGTGTTTATCTGGGGTTTCGTTGATAATCAATCGTGAGCTTGTGGGGAAAAAGTTTCTGGGTTTCTTCAGACACTGAGAAATTCGAAATTCGAATTCTTCTTTAGAATGGGAGAAGGAGTCGAATTCCCGCCAAAAAAAGAGGTTCCAGATTCAGAAGAGTCTGATATTCCGACGAAGAAGTCGGCGAGGCAACTCGACTTCACTGGTGGCTCCGGCTCCGATGTGGAGCCTTCACAGTCTAATAAAACCTCAGCTGCATCAATCTCTTCAACAGCGACGGTGGTTACTCCGATTCCACTGTCAGAATCTCACGCCCAAATCAGGCTTCCGTAAGTTTCAGAATTGGGCCCTTTTTTACAATCAGAGATGTGATTTTGATTGTTCTACGTAGCTCAAGTGAGATGTTGGGGTTTGAAGCATGGATCTTTATACAGATTTTGATGATTTGAGTATCTAAGGGTTTTAAAATAAAATCCAAAGCTGACACTTTGTTTCTACTTGGCAGGAAAACCGAATCTCCGAAATCTAAGCCGAGGCCTGTAGATGGAACCCCTCAGAAGAAAAAACACTGCAACTGTAAACACTCACGGTGCTTGAAGCTGTAAGTATGCGAAACATTGTCTCCATCAACTCTTTGTAATGCTTGAACTCTTTATAAACTTAACATTCTGCAATGTTCCTTTTTTTTTGGGTCAGGTATTGTGAATGCTTTGCTTCCGGCGCCTACTGTGATGGTTGCAACTGTATCAATTGTTTCAACAACGTTGAAAGCGAACCCGCGAGACGAGAAGCAGTTGAATCAACTCTGGAACGGAATCCAAATGCGTTCAGGCCTAAAATCGCTAGCAGTGACGCACGAGATAACAGGGTATATATATTGTGTGATGCTCTTTGAACTGTTGGGTTTTGTGCTTCTTAGGCAAGTCTTTTTAGAAAAAAAATTTTAACTCAAAGTTTTTTGCAGGAGGAGGTTGGTGGAGTTGTGATGTTAGGGAAACACCACAAAGGCTGTCACTGCAAGAAATCGGGATGTCTTAAAAAGTATTGCGAGTGCTTTCAGGCAAACATTCTTTGTTCTGACAACTGTAAATGCTTGGGTTGCAAAAACTTTGAAGGAAGTGAAGACAGGCTAGCTCTCTTTCACGGTGAACATTCCCACAACGTGGCTTATCTCCAACACGCAAATGCTGCCATAACTGGAGCTATAGGTTCCTCTGGCTTTGCATCTTCTCCAGCTCCCAAGAGAAAGAAAGATCAGGACTTTTTTTTCACCCAACCAACCAAAGATTCATCTAATCATAGGCTTGGCCAGGTAAATCAGTCACGCAAAGTTTACTTGCTTGGCCGTCTTGTTAATATTCTATATGCTTTCCTTATCTGTTCCCTTGGTTAAGAAAATGAGAGATGTTAATAGTATAATTATTGGTATCAGGCAAATAGTGTAAGAATGACATCTTCGAAACCTGTTTCTCGTCGTGGAGGCAATGCGTCGTTAGGCCCATCCAAAGTTTTATATAGGTAAAAAATGCCTGATTTGTTTTTCCAAGCTAAATCTGATCTAGAGATCGCAGAAACTGAGTTATACATTTTGTTTTTTTTCTCTTTCGAAGGTCTCTCTTGGCAGACATAATTCAACCACAAGATGTGAAAGCACTTTGTTCTGTTCTGGTTTCTGTAGCTGGTGAAGTAGCAGAAAAGCGGTTGGAAGATAAGACAGAAACTTCCTTGGCTTCTTCTGCAAAAGACAATAATAAAGGTACCGAGGCCGAGAGAGAGGCTAGCGGAAATCAAGCTGATAAATCTGGTGCTGAGGAATCCAATTCAGATGGCTCTAAAAGCAGAGACCTGTCTCCAGAAACTTTGGCATTGATGTGTGATGAACAAGACACTATGTTAATGGTTGCAGCATCACCTAAATGTTTGGTGGAGTCCTCCTCGCAGCTACCAAACGGGCAAGACCAGGTTTATTCAGAGCAGGAGAAAGTAGTATTAACCAAGTTCCGTGACTGCCTTAACCGAATAATCTCCTACGGAGAATTTAAAGGTTTCCGTTTCTTATATCTTGAATAGAAGTGGAGTATGGCCAAACACAAGAATGGTATTCTAAAAGCTTAGTTTGTTTTTGTTTATTTGTTGCAGAATCAAACTGTTCTTTGTCAAGAATGGATCTTGACTCACCTGTACAAACCGCTGTGAAAATCGAGCCAGTGGTTCAAGAAGGAGCAGTCGCGAATGGAGTTTCACAAACCACGAAACAACAACCTTCTCAGCTAACCTCCTCACACGCTCAAATTCAACAACCTCAAGCTCTCTCTGAGAAGAAAGACCAATGAGTCATTAATATTTACTCCTAACTTTACAGAGAGCAAGCAACAATGCAGCTGAATCTGCGTCGCCATACTTGATTGATTTATGAGGTAACGCCACCAACTTTGGCAGGTGATTACAGAGTATTATCATACAACAACTATTCACAAAGATTGTATTATTAGG
Organism: Eutrema salsugineum; assembly: GCF_000478725.1. Classification (NCBI taxonomy): domain Eukaryota; kingdom Viridiplantae; phylum Streptophyta; class Magnoliopsida; order Brassicales; family Brassicaceae; genus Eutrema; species Eutrema salsugineum. The sequence continues at coordinate 10,475,225 of NW_006256895.1, forward strand.
CTTTCTTCTTTCTTCCATTCACATTCTTCCTTTTGATTCATTATTGTTTGTTTACGAATTGTTATCATTATTTGTGTACATTGCCACATAGTCCACTCGACGATTTTACTTAGAAATATATATATTTTTTTAAGTTTACATTTGAGAGAACACAACAAGAATGTTATTGGAATGTTCAAACAGCTACCATTTCGAGTCACATCCGCAACAACAATGAGAAAGCTTTGATAGTTTCTGCATTCGCAAAAAAATAGATATGTCGATGACTGATTTTGATATATTCATCTTCTAGGAACTAGAGAAAATTTGATGTCACTTGTGTTTAATATTTGAGGAATAAGTAAACCAAATCAGGTTTTTGGTTTTTTTTTTTTTTCTAACGGTATATATATATATATATAACTCTCAATGGTTTTTCAAGAAAATAAAGATTCATATCTAAGAAGGGAGAGACCTAGCTTACATTATGCACTTTTGTAAACACAAATGGAATGTTACAACAATGTCGAAATTGAAGACTGAAGAGACACACTCATCCTCATACACTTTTGTAAACCAGAAAGTCTTCTTCTGAAGGAAACTATATGCTTGTAGATCTGTCGATCGAGGCCAACGGTTTATCTAGCGTCGATAGAATTTGCGGCATTGACATTCCACCCGAAACAACAATCTCTGCAGAAGATCAATGGATATAAAAGCTCAGTAGCTTTCTTCAAAATAACTCAGAATGCAATTCACCAAAACATGATGTATCTAGGACCATGACAGGATTTAGATTATGATAAAAGGCTTTGTGATCTCACCTATTCCTTCCCGGACAGAGAGATTTGGCCTGATAACATCATTGCTGTTGACAAGTAGTATATCCCCAATGTAAAGGTGATTCGTGGGAACGTAAACACAGCAAAGTTCCTCTTCGGTTGGGTAATTCTGCAAGGACAAAAGAGCATTATTACATTTGGTAAGCAATAATCATAATAAATAATGCCTGGAAAAACTGTGTCTACACTTTGTATCCTTTAAGGAGAAGTTCAGGAAGCAATAACTAAATCCTTGTACTTTGAAGCGTTTTCACTCACCTGAAGAACAACAGTTGATGTAATAAACCCAAATGCGTATTCGCCTATACGTGGATGCCTGATGATTGCAACTTCCTTGAAAGCTTGTGTATTTTGATCTGGCAAAAGGTGGATAAGAACAAATTGAGGTTCGAAAATTCAATCAACCAACAAATAATGAGGATTATTTCTTTCTTTCTTTTTTTAAGCGAGACCAGGAGATATGGCAGTGCTGATTTGCTTGGAGGCATTGTAGATGTGACGAACAAATGGCATCCGCTTGATAAACCACTCCCCAAGGTTCAAAACCGATGCCCCCAACCACGAGGACATGAACACCCCGACCAAGAAGATGAATGCAATGGACGTCAAAAAACCAAAACCTACAAAAACCAAAATCAGACTCATGTGAGAAACCGAAACCAGATCGTTGATTCGATCAAGAAGGGACACCACACACAATAGTGCTTACCAAATATGTTGATTCCAAGTTGCGCATATATCGGAGAGAAGAATCCATCAACAAAGTGAATAAACCACCATGTTATATAGAAAGTAATTGCAATAGGAAGTAGGATAACACTGCAAAGAAAATAAAAGCAACTTGAGGCTAGAATTCACCAAGACAAGATGTTTGAATCTTTGATAACTTCATCAAATACCAAAATTACAACTCTTGGCTTATGAGATGCTTACCAGCCAGTCATGAACTTCTTCGACGCCCAACCCCTAATGAACAAGCTTAAAGTCTGCAGAAAGTATAGCTAAAACATTACACCAGGCTGATCTGTGTGTATATGCTTGAATGAGAATGAACATAACAAAAAGACTCAGAGAATCATTTGGAATGCAAATTCATACTCTACACAATCAGAACGTGTCACATTACTATGTAAGCAACCAAGATCAGTGTTTTGCTTGGTTAACACATTTTATCTAAGTAAGTGTTGTTATGATAAGATGGAATCTAGGGCAAAACAATTTCTCAGGATATGAACAGAATCAACACTATACTCGGAAAGGAACTCCGAGCTTAAAATCAATCGAATTCCACTTTTAATTTCGCATTGAATCTTGACAATGAGCTAAACGAAGAACAGTTTAGCTTTCTAGATCAGGAGGAAAAAGGTGAAAGAGAAAATAAACCTCGTGGCTAGCTTGATGCGGAGAAGAAGAGGAAGAGGAAGACGGCTTCGAAGTTGAACCGTCGTCTTTTTCGCCGGAATCAGCGACGGGAATCAGAAGCTCTCGATCTCTTTCTCGGTTGGCCATCACAATCGGTGGATTTTCGTCTCCCATCGCCAGTATCTCCGAGAAACAGAGGCGATAAAGAAATCAAACCCTCTCGGAGAAGAGAGAAGTGCCGGTGAACTCCGGGCAGAGATTTGAACGGCGGTGAGGAAAAAACCCCCAAAAAGATGAGACTTTTCACCGGCGACTGCTCTTTCTGTGCACAAGAAATGGTTAAAGCTACCTTGAACTTCGAAGCTCTCTGTCGTTTTACGATTTTCTTTTTGTATTTGTTTTTGTTTTCTCTCTTTTTTTTTATTACATTATTATTACTTACTTCGTTAATATATAATTTTTTTGATACTAATTAATTCCCTAGATTTTGTAATAAAAAGTGACAATAAAATTGATTAATCAAAATATGCATTGTCCAAATTAAGCTGTGAAGTTCTATATGGAACATCAACATGTCAACTGTATTATCTTCTTCAAAAATTATTTGCTAGTTTGTGGTATCAGATGCCAAAACTCAATTACATTTATAATTTAAGCCATATAATTATTATTTTACTTGAATTGCATGTGCTTTACAGGATAATATTCTATAATAGCTTTTAAATTTTACAAAGGCAAATAAATCCAGATATTTCATCATTCGATGTTGGATTTACGCATAATCCTCCTTTAAAAAAATTTTGATCGATGCATTTTTTGTTGCAGTTTTCTATTTTCCACATGGATTGGCTGGAATATTCTCCATCAGCAATGAATTTTTGAATTTTGTAGAATATATATCCCTTATCGCATGACCTTAAAATAATTGAGAAATAATCAATTCTCATGAATTGAAATTAAAAAAAAAAACATAATAACTGAGTTATTAGTTCCCGATAAAATAACTACAAAATTTTTAAAATAGAATTACATATTTTTAAGTAATGATATATGTTTCTTTATGTATTCACCAAAAAAAACTTTTTGTTTCCAATTTAGAAAACAGGTTTAAGATGTAGTTAAAACTCAAAATCAACTTGACGTTTTGATATCAGAATTTCAAAAACCTTTGTTTCCTAACGATTTTCAAAAAAAATTTCTTGTGTTTGAAGAGTTATATTTTCCACATGCAATAAGAAATCATTTTATTATATACGACACTAAAAAGTATAATTCAAAAGATTTTTGAAATACCTCAAAGGTTTAAACTATAATTGTTTCGAAAATATGCTAACCAATGGAGAAAAAACAAAAAACATACCTGGAATTATAAGAAGAGCAACACACAGAAATGTAAAAAATAAGTATTTGTGTGAAGAAGCCATTTTCCTTCAGTTTTCAACAATGTTAATGTGTAGTTGATTTCTCTTCAAATGGTATATATAGAAAAAAAATATACAATAAACATAATTTTTTATTATCTTTTTGTATAATTAGTCAATGTAAACATGACATATGGAAGCCAATAAATACAACATTGATATATATATATACAAAATTAGATAATATACATTATATACTATATTTAAATTAAGGATAGCTTTTATGATATAAATAACTAAACAAAAAAACAACTAGACAAAGTTGTTCAAAACTGTCAAAAAATAAAAACAAAAAGTTTAGTACAATAAGTTCACCAACCTAATTTAATAACATATAAACATTTTACACTTTTCGACAAATTACTTTTCTTATTTTTTTTTGACAAGCGGAGCAGCACCCCATCCTTTGAGATTTGTGAAACGTCTTCTATGTATATATTCAACAAAAATCAATGAAACGCATGCATGGATTTTTTTTAAAACTTAAAATAAAATTAACAGAAAAAATAGAGTTGGGACAAAAATATTATTGGGCAACGCTGAGCAGAACAAATGTTTTAAGTACACAAAGAATATCAAAAGCATTGGTCGGCTTTAATTAGGTCCAAAGATGTACAGTTTTTTTTAGATCGCGATGAATCTACTCACAAGAACCACAATTTGTATTAGTAAGTCCAAACCGCTCTGCTAAATTCTGTGAACCAAACGAGTGGGCCACCGGTCCAGTTACAAATTTGCTTACAAACAAATTTGAAAACTGCTTAAGTGCTTTTTTTTTTTTTTCTACTACCTAACTATTACATCACTGTTGGTCGGGCTGAGGGCAGTTTTCGGGGTCGTTCTCAACCGATTCGGTATGATCGATATGGGTGAATATTTGTCCTCTTACTCGGGCTCCTTTTGTAAGACTGTCCGCCCGGACATTTTCATTTCTCGGGATATGGGAGATGACGAAATCTGAGAAGCTTTCACGAAGGATGCGTAGGTTTTCTAACTCAGACGAAAAAGACGGCCAATCAGATGGAGATTCGGTCATATTCACTAGATCAGAACAGTCGGTCAGAAAAAACACCGATGTTATGTGCCGTTCACTCAAACTTGACATAGCCCACAAGAGGCAATCCATCTCCGCATGGAGGGCGGAGAGGCTTCTGCGGCATCCTTGTTGACCATACACCTCATTTCCTCTAACGTCCACCAGGCTCCACCCGAGTCCGCTAACAGGTCCGTGATCGATCCAAGAGGCATCAATCCGACATGTCGGAACTCGTTGGATCGCGGAGGTAGGTATCTGGGGAAACGGAGGAGCTAAGGTCTCACCGGATGCGTCCTCGTTATCTTCTGGTTGGTTCGCGATTCTCCAGCTCTCTGCTTCCACCTTTGCATGGATCAAGGTATCTTCTGGGGAAATTGATTTCCCGTTAAAGATTTTGTCGTTCCTTGCTTTCCAAATGAACCATAGGATCCAAGGATATACATCCTTTTGAGGATCCATCATGCCTAGCTCTTTCGTTTTCCAAAAAAGAAAGCTCATATTTTGATAAATAGAGGTACTCGGGAAGAGGCCCGGAAGGGACAGGTAGTCCGATAACGCCCAGACTTGAAGTGCCAGGGGACATAAAAATAAAAGGTGATTTATAGATTCCTCGGGATCTACACATCGGGGGCAGCTTGTTTCAGATCCCAGGTGCTGGTATGCTAAATTCTGGCAGGTAGCCACACATCCTGATAATGCTTGCCATATGAAGTGTTTCATTTTTCCGGGTGAGCGGGTTTTCCAAACCTGACTTTGCAGTACCGTAATGCTCGGTTCCCTTATTATTCTAGGTTCCTGTTGTAACTTTGTCCTTCTTATTAGGTCATAGCCCGTCTTAACCGAATAGATTCCTGATTTGGAATGGTTCCATGCATATCCATCCAAGGTACGGTTCCGGCTAGGTCTCAACCCTAGGATAAGGGAGACATCTTCGGGTTGGAAGAAATTTCTCAGAAGGGGAACATCCCACTGCTTTGTATCTTGTTGGATAAAGGAGTAAACGAGTAATCCCGGGTCCTGGTAGCCGATCTGTGGGGTGGCTCTCGCCGGCCGAGCTCTAGTGTCCGGGATCCATGGTTCGCTCCAGACCCTTGTATTTAGACCCGACCCTATCGTCTTCTGCAATCCCATCATTAGGTATGGTTTTGCAGCTAAAATACTCCTCCACCCATAAGACGGGGAGTAGACTCTACGATCTTCCAACGGGTCAGATTGTCTATAGTATCGTCCTCGTAAGACCCTAGCCAGCAGAGATGAAGGGTACTGGATAAGACGCCATAGCTGTTTAGCTAGAAGAGCTAAATTGAAATCTTGTAGATCCCGAAATCCTAGGCCTCCCATATCTTGGGGGATACAAATCTTGTCCCAAGCAATCCAGTGAATCCCTCTATTATTCTGTTTCGAACTCCACCAGAAATTAGCAATGGCACTCCGTAACTTGTCAGTCACTCCTTGGGGTAATAGAAAGCATGACATGACGTAAGTAAGGACAGCTTGGGCTACCGATTTTATCTGAATTTCTTTTCCACCTTTGGAAAGAAGTCTTGCAGACCAGGAATTTACTCGGTTACTCAGTCGATCATGGACGTAGGAGAAAACTTTCTTTTTTGATCCACAAATTTGTTCTGGGAGGCCCAGGTACATGCCCATGCCACCCTCTGCCGAGATTCCGATGGCGTCCTTGATACCTTGCTTCAATGTCAGGTGAACTCCATTTCTAAACATGATTGATGATTTGCCCAGATTAAGTTGCTGTCCCGAGGCTGAGCCATATGTGTTGATGATCCTAAAGATCTCGGTTCCTTGTTGGATGTCCGCTCGACAGAAGAACAAGCTATCATCCGCGAATAGTAGATGGGAAACTGGTGGGCTTGCTTGGGCAATTTTTAGCCCAGAAATTTGGTTTTCCTTTTCTGCTCCATTTAGGAGTGAGATAAGAGCCTCGGTGCATATGATAAACAAAAACGGAGAGAGGGGGTCTCCTTGTCTCAATCCTCGTGATGGAGTGATATGTCCTTTTGGTTCTCCGTTTATCAACACTTGGTAGGATACCGAAGAAATACAAAACATCAGAAGCTTGACCCATCTCTCAGAGAAGCCCAACTTGATCACTAGGGCTTTAATGAAGCTCCATTCCACTCTGCCGTATGCTTTGCTCATATCTGTCTTGATAGCCATAAAGTTTTCTCTGCACACCAAGTTAGTACGAAGTGCATGAAAATTTTCTTGTGCCAACAGAATATTGTCGGTGATCAGCCTCCTAGCCATGAAGGCCGATTGAGTCTCTGAGATTAGATTAGGTAATGTCTTTTTAAGTCGTTTACACATGAGCTTTGAGATTATCTTATAGCTCACGTTGCAAAGGCTAATCGGACGGAACTCCGTCATAGCTCTAGGCTTTTCTTTCTTAGGGATAAGACATATGTTGGTCTGATTGAGTCTAGGATCAAAAGATCCTGATGTGAAGAAATCTTTAATTTCACAATATCATGGCGGAAATCCTGCCAGAACCTTTGGTAAAACTTGCTTGTCATTCCATCCGGTCCCGGGGCTTTATCTAGATCGATATCGAAGAGAGCTTCTTTAATTTCTGCTTCTGTGGGGTCTTTGAGGAGGATCTGGTTAGAAGATTCTGTCACTTTCTCGGTGATAAACCGGAGTGCATTATCTGGGTCTAGGGGTTGTGACGAGGTGAACAAGTCTTGGAAGTAGTGGGAAGCTACCCGTTTAATACTTCGTGCATTTTCAACCCAATTCCCATTCCTGTCCCTCAGGGCGAAGATTCGATTCCGACTTCTCCTTTGTTTTGTGAGCGCATGAAAGAAATTCGTGTTTCTGTCCCCGGCTTTGTGCCATTGTTCGCGACTTTTCTGTTTCCAGAAGGTTTCTTCCTCGCGTAAAGCAGCACAAAGGTTCCTTCTAATATCTTCTACTTCTTCTAATGTTGAGTTTTCGTCGTCTTGGGCCGCATCCAATTGGTTTTTAAGTTCCTCAATCATCTTCTCTGAATTTGATGATTGGGACTTTTTCCACTTAGAGATACTCGTACGACAATTAGCTACTTTGCGATGGAAATCCCGACGAGTGATTCCATCCAAAGAGCTCCAGCCGGAGATTACCGTCTCTTTGAAACCTGGTTTTCCCAGCCATCTTTTATCAAATCTAAATGATTTCTTCCTCCGGCGATTATCCACTTGAATTATGGCCATAACGGGACGATGGTCTGAACCCCATAATTTAAGGTATTCCACCGAGGTGTGGGGGAAGATAGATTGCCATTCTTCATTCCCCACGGCTCTATCGAGACGACATTTGACTTTTCCGTTACGTCTTCTTCCGACCCAAGAGAAAGAATTTCCTTTATACGGAAATTCGAGCATCCCACAATTATCTAACATGGTTCGGAAAGGGATAAAAGAGTATTCTAGTCTCCTGCGTCCTCCCCGTTTCTCATGGTTTCCGTAGATTTCATTGAAATCTCCAATAATAAACCAGACTTCTTTTCTAGAGAGGCTCATTCGAGTGAGACGTTCCCATACATATTCTCGGTTTTTAATGACCGGATCTCCATAAACGAACGTCAAAAAGATTTTATGTCCGTCTAGACTAGTTTCTACATCAATAAGATGTTCATCCGAATAGGAGATAGTAACTGAAGGTTCATCCATATAAAAAAGGGTTAGACCGCCACTTCGATCTCTCGGTTCAACAGTGAAAACATGATCATATCCAAAATGAACTTGCATGTCTTGCAGAAAGTAACGCTTATTTTTGGTCTCCGACAAAAATAGAAATTTCGGTTGAAAACATTTGTAAAGTTCTTCCAAATGATCTTTTGTCAAATCCGAACCAGCTCCTTGACAATTCCACCCGATGTCGTTCATTTGCAATATGATTTTAAATTATCAGATCCATACAAGCCCAATGGCTAACATTAAAATCTTGGGTTTAGCCCAGAATTGAAATTAGACCCGCTAATTTGCTTGCCCAGTAAACAATAACTATTAGGTCAAAAACAAAAGATCACCGTCGCCGCTGAAGTGTCTCCGATGAACAGTAACCACCGCCGCCGTTGTTGTCTGAAAGATGGTGAACTCTGTAGATCTGACGTTTTAGAAGCTATCTTGAGCTTTGCCGTCGTCGAAGGAGAACCACGAAGACACCATTGGAGATATTAGATAGATCTCAAAGCTTCCCACGACAAAAAATTTGAAAATTATGTAACAGATGAAAGTCTTAGCACTAGGCTAGATGCAGAAAAACTCGCTTTTAGCGGAAGGGGATTCAGTTCTTCAAAGATCGTAGCTTGGACTTGGGAAGAGCATCGACGGTGAGACCATGAGGAAAAATACGGATCTGAGGAGAGAAGCAAAAGAACAGCAATTTCAAAGAGAATAGGGGTTGCGCAGTAAAAGCGCCAATCTTCGTCTTCACAAGAGAGTAAGATCTGTCCCACATCAGGTCCAGATCTTCAAAGGAAGGAGGAGCAGCACAGATCTTCAAAGGAAGGAGGGGAACTCAGATCTTCGTCTTCAACAAGTAAAAACACCGCAAACCTCAGCCACGCCGGAGAGAAAACCTGGAGAGCTTCGAAGTTCAAAACCATGGTGGAAAGAAGAAACAGAGCGTGAGACTACATCGGGAAGAGGGCCAGAGAGAAAAGGCCTCAATAATCTAATTTCGTTCAATGGCATGACTTGCTTAAGTGCTTATATATGAACTCAGATAAAGAAAGTGGGATATTCTTAACAGGGTTATCAAGGCAGAACATGATATGTGGTTGTCTGTTGATTGTTGTTGTTGGCATAACTTGACGAGTTCTTGCTATCACATTTTTGTTTCGTTTAAGCTGTTCAACTTTTTTTCTCAAGCCCAAAATTTCCAACCTCAACACATGTCTCTAAACATATTTTCTGTAGCTTATAATTTTTAGGAGACATTTTTTGACCCTTTAAGAAATCTTCATTTGTATGTTGTCTTTATCAAAAAAAAAGGAATTTTCCTTTGCAAATTCCCACCGATATAGATCCGCTTTTCTCTATCAAATTGGCAAGAATCAAAAAGTATCTAAATGGAGTCACATGAATCATTAGAGTTGTTTCTAATTTTCTAAGACTATATTCTACATTCACTTGAACTAGAGAAAATCAGTGGCCACAAAGTAGATGTGACAAACAAATGGCATCCGCTTGATTCCAAGTTGCGCATATATCGGAGAGAGGAATCCATCAACAAAGTGAATAAACCACCATGTTATATAGAAAGTAATTGCAATAAGAAGTAGGATATCACTGCAAAGAAAAGAAAAGCAACTTGAGGTTAGAATTTACAAAGACAAGATGCTTGAATCTTTGATAACTTCATCAAATACCAAATTTACAACTCTTGGCTTATTACGAGATACTGAAAAAAAGGGAAAAAATAATGCTTACCAGCCAGTTATGAACAAGCTTAAAGTCTGCATTACACCACGGTGATTTGTGTGTATATGCTTGAATGAGAATGAACATAACAAAAAGACTCAGAGAATCACATGGAATGCAAATTCATACTCTACACAATCAGAACGTGTCACATTACTATGGTAAGCAACCAAGATCAGTGTTTATTTGCTTGGTTAACACATTTTATCAAGTAAGTGTTGTTATGATAAGATGGAATCTAGGGCAAAACATCTCAGGATTTGAACAGAATCAACACTATACTGGGAAAGGAACTCAGAGCTTAAAATCAATCGAATCCCACTTTTAATTTCGCATGAATCTTGAAATGAGCTAAACGAAGAACAACATAGATGTGGGCCCATAACATATGCTTAGCGAGATTTCATGTTAAAAAATCGGGGATTAATCAAAGATTAATCAAGAATTAGTTTTTTATTTATTTTAATTATTTTTTAATATTTATTTATTTTTAAAATTAATTTTGTTATATTAAAGTATATATAAACTAAAGTTTGTATAAATACATGCATAATAGTAGACTTTTTTAAACCGGACCAGATCCGATGGTCCGACCAAGTTAAATTGCAAACCAAAAATTTAACCGGATAAAATTAGTACTAAAATCTATAAAAGAATAGGCCGGTTAAAAAACCAGATTGAACCGTCAAAAAACCAGAAACCGACCAAACCAGCAAACCGCATAAAAACTGGTTCAATTAAAAAAAATTTAAATCGTTATTTTTTTTTTCATTCTATAGTTCAAATTTTAAAACATTTTATTAATATGTATTTTGTTTTTATGTTTGTTTAAAGTGGTAAAGATTTGGCCAAAAAAGATTGAATATGCTATTCTGTTTGATTTTGGTGTTATTTTTTATTTAGACTATTGAAGTTATTTTTTAATTATCATTGCTACTCTATTATATTCGGTGTTGTTTTGGATTTAAATTATGAAAAAAAATTTAAATAATATAATTATTAAAGAATTTTATTTAATATTTAATTAATTAGAGGTTGTAAAATATTATTAAACCGATTGAACCTAGTTAAATTATATTAACCTACGATCCAATAAATTTTTTGGTTCGGTCACTGATCCTGATTTAAAAACACAGCTTAGAAGACATATTAGTGTGTTGAGAACACATATTTAACTCAAGCCCATAAATCAATAAATCCCATTACATTTTTTTTTAAAAAGAGGTATTTTTTTTTTGTCCCACATCGACAAACTTGGATAATTGAGAAGGAGAGGCAGCACTATAAATAAGAGTCTTCATCTACAGGATAAGTAAAATTACCAATCCATGATTTGGGCCAATCGTCGATCCACTCCAATTGGGTCTGTTTTAGAGCCAGAGTATTTTTAATGGTCTCCTTTTTTATAAATAAATCGCCGTTTTTCTATAATAATCGATTTTAGGCTGTAGAAATCGGTTATCCGCCTAAGCTGACCAAGCAAGCCTTAATAACTTTTCGAATTGAAAGTAAATTACTGATTATGAAGTTTGCTCCTCTTGAAGGAGGAAAAGAGGAACGCAACCAAAAAAGAAAAGGAGATTCGGTGGCTGAGTGCAGGGTGAAAAGAATTCATTTTCAAGAGAAAAACAAAGAAGTTTCCATGGAAGAAGAGCCTCCTCCTTCGCAAGACATTTCAGCTTCCGGGGTAAATGGAGTTGATTCTCTAAAAGTCGAGGAAAAGAGAGAAGAGGAGAGTACACAGGCGGTAAAGATCGAGTTAGGGAACACAGAGTCCGAAAAGGAGAAGTTTGATGTGATGGAGGAGGAAACTACCGCTCAGGCTGCATCCCTGGAAGATATAGTTAGTGTTGACCTAAAGATTCCCGATGAAAAAGAGATAGCTAGCGTTGCTGGTTTTACTGAAATTCCCTCTCAAGATGAAAAGTCATTGGAAGAGTTGCAAATGGGTCAAGGAGCTAAAGACCTTTCGGATGAATTTGCAAAAGAAGACGTGGGTTTCACAGTAGATGCTATGGGTAATCAGGTATTGAAGGAAACAGAGGAGGAAGAAGAAAAACCTGATGCTGTTACTGTATTGGAGACCCAAGCTAAGCTTCAAGAGGAGGATGATGAGGTCAATGAGGTTTCAGAAAAAAACAAGGCTCCAATGAGTGATTCATCTGCTGGTAAAGAAGACGTTGAGAAGGACCTAGAAGTTGGAAATTCAGTGGAAATACATGTACCGGAGGCTGCACAAGAAGTAGAAACAGATGTTAAGTATGCTGCTGGGATAGAGGAAGAAGGTGATGGTATGGATGGTGTAAGAGACGTAAGGCAGACAGCTGATTTGGAGGAAACCCGAGAACTATCTGAGGAACTTGCTAAAGCAGACGAAACAAAGATTGCTGAAGTGTCTGAAGAAACGGAGACAATAATTGAAGAAGAAAATGAGGAGAAAAATGATGACATGACAGATTTGGCCGAGGATGTTGAAACCCATAAAGACTACTCAGCAGCTCTTAGTGAAGAAGGGAGAGACGATCATGAAGAGATGGGAATGAAAGAAATGATAAAGACACAAGAGGAGGCTGTTGTGGGTAAAGTAGACAGAGCAAAAGTAGCTGAAATGTCAGAAGAAACACAGACAAGGATGGAAGTTGAGGATGAGGAGAAAGATGAAGACATGAATGATGTGGCGGAGGATGTGGAAACGCATAGAGACTCCTCAGCAACTGATATTGAGGAGGAGAGCGAAAATAATGATGAGATAGAAATGACAGACCCAACAGACACACAAGAGGAGATTGTTATGGGTGAGACGAGGGATGAAGAGCTAGAGGAAGTTGAGGAAGAAAATAAGAGTGCTAAAGGAAAGAGGAAGCGGGTGAGAAATACAAAGACAGTGAAAGGCACCGGAAAGAAGAAAGAGGAAGATGTTTGCTTTATGTGCTTTGATGGGGGTGACCTTGTCCTTTGTGACCGCAGGTGAACTCTCTTTTTGAGTTTCTGTGACTTTACTGCTGGTCTTTATCCTACTCTCTTCTGGACCCTTATATTGTTGTTATGATACTCTTGGCTTGCAGGGGATGCCCAAAAGCCTACCACCCTTCTTGTGTAGATCGAGATGAAGCTTTCTTCCGTTCAAAGGGAAATTGGAACTGTGGTAAGTTTTTTTCTTCTTCTGTCATTCATTCGTTAAGTTTCTGTTTAAATTAAATCAATGAGTGTGGGAAAACATGATACATTTAGCAAATGGTTCAGTATTAATTTTTGGTACATATGGTGATCAATTTCACAAGAGAGTCCAAATTACATTGTATATCTTCTTAGTATATCACTGTCCCTCATGCTTTAGAACACATCATATAAACTTTCAAGATAGTACAATATGTGAAGGATCATTTTTTTATATTTAAAACAAGTATTCTGCTTCAGTTATGCTATAATTTTCAGTCTCTGTGCATGGTCGTACTTTTTAATCTGTGTTTATTTTCCATTTTCTTTCTAATAGAACCTAATAGAATGTTGTATTTTCATGAATAGGATGGCACCTGTGTAGCAAATGCGAGAAAACTGCGACGTACTTGTGTTATACATGTATGTTTTCATTATGCAAATGCTGCGCCAAAGATGCTGTCTTCTTTTGCGTACGAGGAAATAAGGGTTTGTGTGAGACATGCATGGAGACAGTCAAGTTGATAGAAAAAAAGGAACAGGAAAAGGAGCCGGTATGCCTGAACTACTCTTGTAGTTTGTTGCTTATTGAACTTTTCTTCTTTTCTTGCAATGAGCTGGTAAACTGATCATGTTCCAGTACCCTATGATCTTAATTTTCCTATTTCTCTCATAAAAATTCTGATGATCAGTCTTCTACTTACTTCTACACCACTGCTCGATTACACATGATTATGAGCCTTCATCCTGGTTGATGCATGATAAGCTTTCATTTATTTCTTCTTACTTTGTAATGTCACTAATATATTATGATTTTGGTCAATATCCCACATTGAATCGTTGATTTTCATTTATTCCTTAGTTTACACTTGCTATTTGAATGGCATCTTCTATTACTGATTTCTCTCCCTTTCCTCGTTTTGTTTCTTACAGGCGCAGCTGGATTTTGATGACAAGACCAGCTGGGAATATCTCTTTAAGGATTACTGGCTTGATTTGAAATCCCAGCTATCTTTAAGTCCAGAGGAACTTGATCAGGCTAAGAGCCCACAGAAAGGAAATGAGTCCCATGCTGGTAAACAGGGAATAACCAGGGAGACTGACTACGTTACTGATGGAGGATCAGATTCAGATAGCTCTCCAAAAAAGAGGAAGACCAGAAGTCGATTGAAGTCTAGTTCTGCTGAGAAAATCCTGTCACCAGCTAATAAAAGCTCGTCAGGTGAAACTATGAAGTGGGCTTCCAAGGAACTTTTGGATGTAGTCGCGCACATGAGACGTGGTGACATATCTTTCTTACCTCATTCAGAAGTACATGCTCTCCTGCTGGATTATATAAAAAGATACAATCTTCGTGATCCCCGTCGTAAAAGCCAGGTTATTTGCGACTCCAAGCTTCAGAATTTGTTCGGAAAATCTCATGTTGGGCACTTTGAGATGTTAAATCTCCTTGATACCCATTTCCTGGACAAGGAGCAACAGCAAGTAAATGATATTCAAGGTAGCATTGATGATACAGAACCTGATCATGTGGATGTTGATGAAAACTTCGGCCATCCTGTGAAAAGTGGCAAGGATAAGAAACGTAAAACACGTAAAAAGAGTGTCAGGAAAGGAGGGTGTCAATCTAATCTTGATGATTTTGCTGCTATTGATATGCACAACATTAATTTAATATACCTAAGGCGGAGCTTGGTGGAAGATTTACTTGGAGATTCTACAGCATTCGAAGAAAAAGTAACTAGTGCATTTGTTAGGTTAAAGATACCTGGAATTCAAAAGCAAGATTTATATCGACTGGTTCAAGTTATTGGTATGTCTAGTCTCTAATTTTAGAGATTATTTTAATATTTTTTAATTCAAAGGTTGACTTAAGTTCTATTTGGTCCGAAACATAGGCACACCCAAAGCTCCTGAACCCTATAAAGTTGGCAAGAAAACAACCGACTTCGAACTTGAGATACTGAACTTGGACAAAAAAGAAGTGATATCCATTGACGTTATATCAAATCAAGATTTCACTGAGGTGACACACTCCTGCTGATATCCATCATGATTTTCCTGTCATTGAACATGTTCTGATTTTTGACCCTACATAAGTAATTATGTTGCACTTGCATATGTTGACAAGCCAAGGAGGCAGTGGTTGGTGTTTTCACTATTTTCTGAGCAACCTTCTTCTGACTAGTGAGTAGTATTTGTTCAAGAATGCTATATGTTTAACCTCAAACTTTCGTGCAATAATTTTAGGATGAATGCATGCGTCTAAAGCAGAGCATAAAATGTGGATTAATCAACAGGCTGTCAATGGTATGCTTCATATTAATTGATGTCTTCATTTGATTGTGTCTAAAATTTCTGCCAAGCATGGTGCTTTTACTATTTAGGTTTTTTAATGTCAATTTGTTGTTAGGGTGATATACAAGAAAAGGCCATAGCGCTGCAGGAAGTGAGAATAAAAAACGTAAGTTGTTTTGTCCTGTTGACGCTATTTTATGTCTCTCATCCTCCATTTGTTCATTATTATATGTACTGTGACTGATCTCTCTAGATTAGGAGACGGAAATAACTGCATTAATCTGTCTACGCGATGAGCATGATTGTAGTTCTATCGTCTCTCTTAGGTTTTGGGTTTCGGGATTTCAGTTTTCTTAACAAAGCAAAGCGATCATGATAGCATTGGAAAAATTTAACAAAATATGTACATATGATGCTTTAGTTTTCAAATTTGTTCCGTTCTGAATGCAGTTGCTGGAAGCAGAGATCCTACGTTTCAGTCATTTGCGCGATCGGGCTAGTGACATGGGCCACAGAAAAGAATATCCTTATCTGTTGAAACTTTTGAGTTCTTTGTCAAAATGATGATTGACTAGTATGCTCTTGAAATGCTTCTCTGTGTGTATGTATTTATACTTCGGGGAAAGAGCATCTGATCTGTCATTTGTAGTGGAAAGCATATAATTTCATTTTTTTTTTATTCACTTACGTAAGTATTCCTTGATCTATGGTTACGCTGCGAGAATGTGTTGAGAGACTGCAAAAGCTGAAGTCTCCAGAGGAACGGCAGCGCAGGCTAGAAGAAATTCCAGGAATACATGGTGATCCCAAAATGGATCCAAATTGTGAGTCCGAAGATGAAGATGGAAAAGAAGAAAAGGAAAAAGGTTTCCGTTACTAAATCAAGTTTTTATTTTCAACAAAACGAAACTCTGAAGTGTTTTGTATCTATTGTTGTTCTAACATCTTCTATCTTTGGCTGTTCTAATGCATGTAGAGAGAAATATGAGGCCGCGAAGTAGTAGCTTCAACAGAAGAGGAAGAGACCCGATATCTCCACGAAGGGGGGGATTTAGTTCCAATGAATCATGGACTAGCACAAGTAACTTCTCAAACAATCGGGAACTAAGTAGAAGTTATTCAAGTAGAGGCTCTACTGGCAGAGAAGATTATCTTGGTAGTTCCGAAGAAAATGTTAGTGAAAGTATGTGGACTTTAGGTAGAAAAAGAGAAATGCCACAATCTTCAGGCTCTGAGAAACCGAGATCTGTTTCTATTCCTGAACCTGCTCCCAGAAGTTCTCATACTATTGTGCAACCAGAATTGTCTCCTCGAATTGTCCCTGAAAATTTAACGGCACCTCCTGCTGTTGTTCCGCAGCCTGCTCCCATGTCAAATGAGTCAGAGAAAATGTGGCATTACAAAGACCCATCTGGTAAAGTTCAAGGATCTTTCTCCATGGCACAACTCCGTAAATGGAACAACACTGGCTATTTCCCTGCTAAGTTGGAAATCTGGAAAGCAACAGAGTCACCATTGGACTCTATTCTCCTGACTGATGCATTAGCTGGATTGTTTCAGAAGCAAACCCAGCCGGTGGATAATAGCTATGAGAAATCTCAGGTAGCAGCTTATTCAGGTCAACCAAGCCAAACCGCTCCATCAATCCTTGATATTCCCAGGAATTCCCAGGATACTTGGAGTTCCGGTGGTAGCCTTCCATCGCCTACTCCAAATCAAATTACAACTCCAACCGCGAAAAGGCGAAATTTTGAGAGCAGGTGGTCTCCAACCAAGCCATCTGCACAGTCATGTGATCAGTCGATAAATATGTCTTTAGCACAATCTGGCCCGAGTCAAGTTTCTAGGACAGATATCCCTATGGTAGTAAACTCTGCTGGTGCACTGCAGCCTAATACCCACCGTATTCCAGGGACAGATATGACTAACTCTTCTAATAATCACTACGGTTCTGCTCCCACTCTTCCATCTCCAACACCGGCAGGCGGAAAGCAAAGCTGGAGTAACATGCAGACATATAAATTTGATTCTCATGGTCGTGGAGGAGGTGAGGCTCCCTCTTCTTCTGCGTCTTATGTCACCGCAACTCCAAGTATTCTCCCCTCGCAAAGCCAACAAGGATATCCCCAATCTGATCCATGGAGGGTTCCAATTCCAAGCCAACCGAATACTCAGTCTCAGGCACGAGCTAATAACGAACCATGGGGCATGAACAACAGCCAAAATGCAGGACAACCTCAGGCTCCTCAATCAAACCAAAATAGTGGCTGGGGTCAAGGGACTGTAGATCCAAACATGGGATGGGCTGGTCCTGTGCAAGCTGGAATGAACGTTAACTGGGCTGCACCTTCTGTTCCGCCAACTGGTCAGGGAATGCCAAACCCTGGCTGGGGCGGGTCTGTCCAAGCAAAACCACAACCACAAGCTTATCCAAACACCGGGTGGGGTACTGTAGCAGGCCAAGGTCAAGCTCCAGGGAGCACTACAGGCTCGGGATGGATGCAACCAGGTCAAGGGATGCAGCCTGGGAACAGTAATCAAAACTGGGGAACTCAAAATCAGATAGCAATTCCAAGCTGGGGAAACCAACAGAACCAGAATAGAGATTCTGGTGGATATGGTTGGAATAGGCAATCAAGTGGGCAGAATAACTTCAAAGGGCAAAGAGTATGCAAGTTCTATCAAGAAAATGGGCATTGTAGGAAAGGAGCATCCTGCAATTACCTTCACAACTAAATCAGCTTCTTTCTCTCTCGATCTCTCTCCCTCTCTCTTACTGCTTTTGGATGCTGTCTGCATCCTCAAAAAGCAGCTTTAGGCGTTTGAGCCAATTTGGTTTTATGCACAATAGTCTTTTGTTTAGAGCCTCTCATTAAGAATTAACTAACATGTTTTCTTTATTTTGGGTGGGTGGGTGGGGCTTAGGTCTTTAGTATTAAAATGTCGTGGTGATATAAGGGTAAATACTCTTACATATAATATTTGCTAGGCCAACTATATATGTTTGTCTTGAAACTTCCTTTTAAAGGAGTCTTTTCTCGGAAACTATGCATGTTTCAACTAAGCCTTTTCCTTTTTAAAACACCAGAAAAAAAAAAAACTAATAAAATTTGTTTTTAGTTGATGACAAACTTTTAGTCTTAAAGAAACATAGCGGCATAGCCAAACAAGTGTACAAACATAGGTCTTTTAATGAACAAACATAGGGCATATATTCTTCAGTTTCTTTGTCATGTGAAATTATTATTTATATACAAAAATGGTAATAAGTTGATATACGAATAAGTCATTCTTGGACTTAAAAATAAATATAATATTAGAACTACATTTTTTTAATCAATGAATACCAATAAAAAGTGTTGATTGAAACTTTCCAAAAAAATTCAAAATTAAGTTATAAAAGAAACTATAGAAAAATATCATGAGAATGCATACTATTGCCATAAGAAATTTCTTTATAATATGATTTAGACCGGTTTATGTATTAGTTTTAATCATTAAACACACATACAAATTATATATATATATATATATATTTACTATACTTTTAAACACACCGGTAAGTGTTCTTTCTATACCCAAATGGTTAAAGCTACTTCAAACTTTAAAGCATGTCATTTTTCGATTTTTTTTTTTTTTATTACATTATTATTACTTACATCGTTAATGTATACTACAGTTTACATCTACTAATAAGACTCCCTTTATTTTTTTATTTTATTTGTTTGTTACTAATTAATTATGTTGATTTTGTAATAAAGTGACAATAAAATTGATTAATTAGAATATTCATTGTCCAAATTAAGCTGTGAAGTTATATATTGAACATCAACATGTCAATTGTATTATCTTCTTGAGAAATTATATGCTAGTTTGTGCTATCAGATGCCAAAACTCAATTACATTTATAATTTAGGTCTTATAATTATTATTTTGCTTGGATTACATATCTTTTACAGGATAATATTCTATAATAGCTTTTAAATTTTACAAAGGCAAATAAATCCAGTTATATCATCATTCGATGTTGGATTTAAGCATAATCCTCCTTTAGGAAATTTCTGGTCGATGCATTTTTTGTTGCAGTTTTCTATTTCTCCACATGGATTGTCTGGAATATTCTCCATCAGCAACGAATTCTCGTATTTTGTAGAATATATATCTCTTGTTGCATGACCTTGAAAGAATTGAAAGATAATTAATTTCTCATGAATTGATATGCACAAAAAAATGCAGAATAACTGATCAGTTTGAAAAATCTACAAAAATGCAGAATAACTAATTAATTTCTCATGAATTATTAGTTCCCAAAAGAATATCTACAAAATTTGAAAAATCTAATTACATATTTTGGTAAAAAATAATGATAAATGTTTCTTTACGTATTCACAAAAAAATAAAATTTGTTATCAATTTACAAAATAGGTTAGAGATATAGTTAAAACTTAAAATCAACTTGACGTTTTGATGTCAATATTTCAAAAACCTTTGTTTCCTAACGATTTTTAAAATCTTTTTTTTATTGCGTTTGAAGAGTTCTATTTTTCACATACAATAAGAAATTATTTTATTATATACGACACTTCAAAAATATAATTCAAAAGATTTTTGACATACCTCAAAGATTTAAACTATAATTGTCTCGAGAACATGCTAACCAATGGAGAAAAACAAAAAACATACCTGAAATTATAAGAAGAGCAATACACAGAAATGTAAAAAAGAAGCATTTGTGTGAAACCATTTTTCTTCAGTTTTCAACAATGTTTTTGTGTAGTTGATTTCTCTTCAAGTGGTATATATAGAGAAAAAAATTATACAATAAAAATTGAATTATTTTTTATTATCTTTTTGTATATTTAGTCAATGTAAACATGACAAATGGAAGCAAATGAGTACAATATTGATATATATATATATATATATATATAAGAAATTAGATAATATACAGTATATACTCCATTTAAATTAAAGATAGCTTTTTGATATAAACAACTAAACAAATAAACAACTAAATAAGGTTATTCAAAACTGCCAAAGAAAAGACATAATTTACCAAACCTAATTTAATAACATAGAAATATTTTACACTTCTCGACAAATTTCTTTTCTTCTTTTTTGACAAGTGGAGCAGCACGCTCAACCGTTGAGATTTGTGAAACGTCTTCTATGCATCCATTCAACAAAAATCAATGAAATGCATGCATGGAATTAATAACTTATAATAAAAATTAACAACAAAAATAAATAGAATTGGAACAAAAATATTATTGGGCGATGCTGAGCAGCACAATGTTTTAAGTACACATAGAATATTAAAAGCAATGGTTAGCTTTCATTAGGCCTATTACTAAAGATGTACTCCCTCCGTTTCATAAAGAGTGTCATTCTTACATTTTTCACACATATTAAGAAAATTATAAAAGTACAACTTTGTCCTTTATAAATATATTAAATAATTTATTTTTATTTAATACATACATTAAATTAATAGGGTTAAAACTAGAATATTGTTTAAAATTTTGCATTGAAAATTTAAAACGACACTCTTTGTGAAACAAAAATAAAACCTTAAAACGACACTTTTTATGAAACGGAGAGAATACAATTTTTTAGATCGCGATGGATCGGCTCATAAGAACCACAATCTGTATTAGTATGTGAACCAAACAAGCGGGTCAGCGTCCAGTTACAAATTTGCTTACAAATAAATTTGAAAGCTGCTTCAGTGTTTATAAAGAAAATGGGATATTCTTAACAGGGTTATCAAGGAA
Source organism: Eutrema salsugineum (assembly GCF_000478725.1). NCBI lineage: Eukaryota > Viridiplantae > Streptophyta > Magnoliopsida > Brassicales > Brassicaceae > Eutrema > Eutrema salsugineum. Next base: position 10,496,516 of record NW_006256895.1, read on the forward strand.
GAACATGATAGATATGTTGTTGTCTCTGCTCTATACTTTTTGGTAGCTTATAATCTTTATGAGACATTTTTTGACCCTTTAAGAAATCTTCATTTGTCTTTATCAACAAAAAAAAAAAGAAACCTTATCTGCAAATTCCCACCGATATAGATCCATTATTCTCTATCAAATTGGCAAGAATCAAGCATTATTTAAATGGAGTCACATGAATCATTATAGTCGTTTCTAATTTTCTAAGACTACATTCTACATTCACTGCAATTAGAGAAAATTAATGGTTACACGCAGAGTCGGGTTTGAGTACATGCTGATCAAGCATTGGCTTGGGGCTGGTAGATCCATAAATATATTTGGGGTCAATTTTTGATACTGCCATCAGATCAATTAAAGAATTGTGTGGGATTATGTTCATTGGTAGACAATATTTTTAAGCTAAACACTTTTTTTCCAGGTTATGGAACCACAAGTAAACATTTTAATCCAACTATACATCGTTCTTATTTTTTGTAACTTCATTCCCTTCCGTTTTGAAACCATTTTCTTTTGAAAAAATAAACTCTTTCATCAAACATGTATAATCAAATTTTTTAGTCAATACTTGTTTCAATCGACAACATCGACAATCCATTCAATATTACCGGTGACATAATCGACTGACTTTGCGAAAGCAAAAAAGCTTAACATGGTATTTCATGAGTTATTATTATTATTTTTTTTTAATATTGAAGAGAATAATAGATTCTGATTTTGAAAAATAGGCCAAGTATCTTAGAATTTGGATTTCTTTCTCGGAGAGCGAGACGAAGGAAGGCAAGAGAGAAAAGCATCGAGCATCAGTGATCATGGGTCAAGGACCATCAGGTGGGTTGAATCGGCAGGGAGATCGAAAACCAGATGGTGGAGAGAAGAAGGAGAAGAAGTTCGAGCCAGCCGCTCCACCGGCTCGTGTCGGGAGGAAGCAGCGGAAGCTCAAGGGACCTGAGGCGGCTTCCCGATTGCCGACGGTGACTCCTTCTACCAAGTGTAAGCTTCGATTGCTGAAAATGGAGCGGATCAAAGATTATCTGCTGATGGAGGAAGAGTTCGTGTCGAATCAGGAGCGGCTGAAACCTCAGGAAGACAAGGCTGAGGAAGATAGATCTAAGGTTGATGATCTTCGTGGGACGCCAATGAGTGTTGGGAATCTCGAAGAGCTTATCGATGAGAACCACGCTATTGTTTCTTCTTCGGTTGGCCCTGAGTACTACGTTGGGATTCTGTCTTTCGTGGACAAGGATCAGCTCGAGCCTGGATGCTCCATTCTGATGCATAACAAGGTTTTTCAACTAGGGTTTCGATCTATTGATATCGGCTTTTGCTTGTCATTAGTTAATAGAGTAACTTGATGGAACTTATCTTGTTTCGACACTTGCTCGTTTTGTGCTAGGTTCTCTCCGTTGTTGGGATTCTCCAAGATGAGGTTGATCCAATGGTGTCTGTGATGAAAGTGGAGAAAGCTCCTCTGGAGTCGTATGCTGACATTGGAGGTTTAGAAGCTCAAATTCAGGAGATCAAGGAAGCAGTTGAGCTCCCTCTAACTCATCCTGAGCTTTATGAAGATATTGGAATTAAGCCACCAAAGGGTGTGATCTTGTATGGTGAGCCTGGCACTGGGAAGACATTGCTTGCTAAGGTTCTCCTTCTTCTTTCAGCTCCTAGTGTAGCAAGTATTAAAAGCCCCTTTATGAAGCTGGAAATTCCCGGTTAGGCTGACTCTAGAGAGATAAATTAGTCAGAGCCGTGGCTTCTTTGGCTAGATTAGGTGTATTAGACCAGAGTATTAAGGATATATCAGGTGGAGGTTTTTAACTGTTTTTTTCTACGTCCCAAGCATGGAATATTGCACTGTGGTCTCTTGCTATTTGTTCTAGGATTTGTAAAGTTTGCAACTTTGGATGATAAGCAAGTATTGGTATTCTTTCAGGCAGTGGCGAATTCTACATCAGCTACATTCTTGCGTGTTGTCGGTAGTGAACTGATTCAGAAGTATTTGGGTGATGGTCCGAAGCTTGTGAGGGAGCTATTCAGGGTTGCAGATGACCTTTCACCATCGATTGTTTTCATAGACGAGATCGATGCTGTTGGTACCAAGCGGTATGTCTAATTCAACTCAAAACATGATACTCCACTTTTCAGAGATGGTTTCTATAATCTGATATATATATATATATCTATATACTATGGTGGTCGAAACAGGTATGATGCACACTCTGGTGGAGAACGGGAAATACAAAGAACCATGTTGGAACTACTGAACCAGCTTGATGGATTTGATTCGAGAGGAGATGTTAAAGTCATCCTCGCGACAAACAGAATCGAAAGTCTAGACCCGGCACTTCTAAGACCAGGCAGGATCGACAGGAAAATCGAGTTCCCTCTTCCAGATATCAAAACAAGAAGACGTATCTTCCAGGTACTAGAATTGATGATCCTGATTTTTTTTTCTTTTTTAAAGAAATGATCTGGTGGGTGGGTTTATTAATTGCATATGCCATTATTAGATACACACGTCAAAGATGACTTTGGCTGAAGATGTGAACCTAGAAGAGTTTGTAATGACGAAAGACGAGTTCTCAGGAGCTGATATAAAGGCAATATGCACAGAAGCTGGTCTGCTTGCTCTAAGAGAGCGTCGAATGAAAGTAAAGATTCTTTCTGATTCGCCATACATTTGGCGCTAGCTTAATAACCCCTTAGGACTTACTTTTAACATATTTAACCATATCTGGTGTAATGTGATTTAGGTGACGCATGTAGACTTCAAGAAGGCGAAGGAGAAGGTTATGTTCAAGAAGAAAGAAGGAGTTCCTGAAGGTCTTTACATGTGAGAGACGACACAAGTGTATCATTCTCTTATTTTTTTTTCGAGTTTGCTCTCCATTTACTGTTTCACTCCTGCTTAGGTTTTTTCTGATCATATAAAATCGTCTGCCTTATGGTTTTCTTCCAAATTGGCACCTTTTTTTGGTTTGCATTCCTCAGAAGCTCCTCATTAGATATATATTCGTTTAAAAATTTCCACACTTTTCGTTAAACTAAAATGTATATTTGATGAAAAAGTAACCAGAGGACTAAGAACATTGCGATACATTATTTTACATGGAGTATAAACCAAGTACATCTTATGACATGTATATATATATATATATTTATTTATTTGGACAAAGGAAAAGTTGGTAGAAAAGAAAACCAAGTGAGCTTAAATCCAATACAACAATGTTCGAAGAGTTTTGTAGGAATATTCAAAGGTATACGAACGTCAACGTAATTAGCTGTGTCTTGCTTTGTCAACGACACCTTGATGTCTAAACTCAATATTAAAAGAGAACATGAACTTCCAAGAAACTACAATATAACCAACGTAAGCTTCCAAGAAACTACAATAACCAATAGGCAATAGGAGTAGAGTTATATTATAAACAATATAATTTCTAGGAAAATTCGGAAAAAAAAAAAGATGGTATGTAAAGAAGAAGAAAGATTGGTATGTAAAGAAGAAGAAGAAAAAAAGACAAAATGAGTTCGACTCCTAAAATGAAACACGATGTGTTCTTAAGTTTCAGAAGCAAAGACACTCGTGATCACAATTTCGTAAGCCATCTCTGTGGCTGTCTACGTAGGAAACGGATCAAAACCTATTTGTATGACGAGCTACCAAGCGAAGAGAGATATGAAGAGTCGTTAAAAGCAATCCAAGTATCAAGAGTTTCAGTGATTGTCTTCTCTGAAAACTTCGGGGACTCCAAGTTTTGTTTAGATGAAGTTGTAGCAATCTTGAAATGCAAAGAGAGGTTTGGTCAGATTTGTGATACCAGTCCTCTACCATGTTGATCCTCTCGACATCGAAAATCAGACAGGAAGCTTTGGAGATGCCTTTGCTAAGCGACAGGATAAAGCCGAGCAGCTTCAAGAATGGAGAGATTGTTTTACAGAAGCCATTAATCTCCCTGGATGGAGTACTAATTACTTGAGGTATAACTCCAATTAAATAATACATACTTAAATGCGTTTAACTAGCTTATTATATATATGCTTCTTAATATCTCCCAGAGATGACGAGATGTTGGTGAATGAGATAGCTCGTGACATCGAAAGCAAACTTCTAAGAGCTTCACGAACAAAGGTACTTTTAAGGTCATATTTTATTTCAGATGTGAGAATCGTGACAGCTTCTTTTGTCTTTTTTAAAAAAAAACAGGTTGTATTTGAGTGGTCGCTGGTCATCACCAACCTCATGTTGGAAATACCTTGCTTGGTTTTCGACCAAATCTCCTCTGTCCATAAACCTTTGTATGCATTGGCTGCTATGTCAATGTCATTGCTTTCTTGTCTTCTTTGCCTCATAGATCTCTTACACAAAGGCAGAGTTGAGAGAGTTTTGTGGAAGTGGAGTTGGCCCATTCCTTGGTTTCACTATCCAACTCAGAGATCAAACAGATTTGGTAGCTTCCCAGATATGGTCGGATTGGTTTGCGCCTTGTCTCAAACCATTCTCACAGCTGTTAACTATTCATTCATCACACAAAGAGATGATTCTCCCATCAAATTCTCGGTTTGGCCAATCATGTTTGCGCTTGGTTTACTCTGCAATGTCGATCGATTAATTCTTCTGACCCTCTTATATAGGTGAGCTCTTGTTTTCACCAACATTCAAAATATATTATTTCCTCCTGTTATCATCACTCTGTTTCTATATAGATAAGTGCCGATGAAGATGTTGGTGCATTTGTATCAGGAACTCGAAGCCTTGCGCATATCCACTGATAAGCTACTCAGAATTCCGAATCAAGACTTGGTTCTCTAATGAAAGTTGCCGGAGGAGACGAGAAAGAATGATGATATTGGGTCTATAAGAACCTAAACTCTCTCTCTCTCTCTCTCTCTCTCTCTCTCTCTCTCTCTCTCTCTCATTTAATCTCTTCACTAAGCCTCTGCAACCTGTATGTATTTGATTCCTAGATTTCTGGGTCTTGACATGTACAGCTCTCTTAACTAGTACACGACCCTGAAGAGAGAACAGAACAGAAACAGAAAAATAGATCTGAGACTGCGATTTACATGTTAGCACTCTCTCTCTCTCTCTGTCTGTCTATATTCTCAAAATCGTGTTTGCTTGTGAAAACAGATCATCTGGATCAAGGCCTCAACCTGTTGTATGGTTTCCCTGATCCTCAGATTCCTTGCTACTACTGACCCTGCTTGAACTTGGGTACGATGTGGCTTGATTCTACAAGAAGAAAGAGATAAGATTCTTGCAATCCAGAGGAAATAGATGAATGAATGAGCAAAAAAAAAAGTACCTGAAACTGTGGTGGTTGGATATGGTGGAACTGCTGATAAGGATCCATGTAACCAGGATGGCTCGATGATGTTGGATCAAAGTGCTGGTATAAGACTCTTGATGGGTCAGAAGCATGAACAGAGTAGCTGCTCATATGAGTCTGTGTAGGCAAAGGTCTTTGAGCGGCTACCATATTGGGGAATGGCATAAACGGAGGAGGAGGCCGGTTCATACCCATCTCCATGCCCATCGCCATGTGAGGCATGTAGTGTTGCATACCGGTATACATCATTGGCATCATACCGCATCCCATTGACATCATCTGCATTTATCTTAAGTCATAAGTTTTCATTGGAAATGATTAAATATCCCATGGACTTTGAGCTTCATCAAGATTGTGGTTTTCATGGACACACCTGTATTTGAAGCTGGAGCGATTTCATGTACTCAATAGCTTCATCGAGCATTGAAGCTTTATCTGACTGATAGAACCAAAAGACATAGTTTGAATCAGCAACAAATGGAATAACTTGAAGAGAAAGTCATTTGAAAAAAAAAAACAAAAAAAGACCTTGTTGCAGCGAGGAATGAGTTCTTGCAGAGCTTTCATCCTCTCGTTGATCCTATCTCTCCGTTTCTGTATTCCAACAGATTCTTCTTCATCAGATTCTATGTGAATAAAATCGAAGAAGAATAAAAGGAAAGATAAATTAACTAATAAAACCAGCACAAACCCTTTCAGAGAGATTATGAACTTGTGCAGCTCGAGATCTCTTGGTAGATGTTGTTGATCCACGTCCTTGTTTTGTTTCCTGCAACTCACCAAATTTATTACTATTATTATTAATAGATCAGGAAAAAAAAAAAAAAAAGACTAAAATGCGTCTGGACCGTGTAAAGCACGTTACAAACTAAAATGCACCGAATCCTAATCTGCGCACGATAGCTAAGAGTTGATACAGTGGGGGAAGAGGGAGAGTAAACGACTCACCTCGCTGTCGTCAATGGCTTCTCTCTCCTTTCGTTTCCTCTCATCGACGGTCGTGTTCGCCGTCTCCTGTTGAACAATCACCGCCTCGTTTTCGCTCTTTGACGCAACAGAAGACGATGCACCGGGAATCTCACTCGCCGTCGCCGTCGCCGTCGCCGTCGCGGTCGTCGTCGTGGCCACTTCCTTTCCCTTGGCGAAATTGCACGCCACGGCGGAGCTGGATCCGAAATTAACCGTCCCTCGACCGTCAATGCCGTCTGTACGCCGTGTTAGACCGGATTCGCTCGCCGCCGCCGCCGAAGACGGTGTGGCGCTAGGGTTTACCTGCGTCGATTCTCTCACGATCGCTTTGGATCCAGATTCACCTCTGCCGGTAAAATTCCCTCTGAGCCTCGAGAAATTCGTGAAATTGCGTACCGGCGGCCTGGCGGACGGAACCGGCGGTCTCGGTGCGGTGGTCGCCGGAGCAGTTGGTTGGGCGGAGAAGAGAAGATCTGAGCAGAAATCATCTTCACGGAGAGGATAGTGAAGCCAAGACGCCATCTCGTCTTCCTGGATAAAGAGATTCTCATCTAACGGCTGATGCGTCGGAGGCGGCGGAGGAGGAGCAACTCCGCCGCCGTGAAGCTTCACAGAAGAAGAAGGAGGTTTCTTGTTGGCGTTGTTGAGTCTCTGATTTTGGATAACCACTTGACCGTTTTGCCATAGAAGCTCCATGAGGTCATCTTCTTCACCCCTTTAAATTTTTACAAACCAAAAAAAAATCTATCAGATGAAAAAAAAAAAAAAACTAACAAAGAGAAAAACAGAGGTAAGAACTCTCACATAATGGGTTTTCTGGGAAGATTCAAAGAGGAAGATGAAGAGGAATTAGGGTTAACGTTGGCATAATCATCATCGGTATCGAAGTCGGGAACGAAATGACTCATTATTATCTCTAAAGATGAGAGAAAAAAACCGTTTAGGAGAAAAAAAAATTCTTCTCTGGTTTTCTTCTTTTTTAGTATATATTAGTATCCAAGAAAGCTACAGAAGAGAGAGCAGTACACAGAGTATGTACTAGCCAGAGATTACTAAAACAATATAACTACTAATTCAAGCAGGACCTGGATTTTATTTTATTTTTTATAAACAAAGAAAGTTATCGCCTTTGTTTCTGTGGGATCCTTTGGGTGTCTGAATGTATTCTCGAATTTCGTGCTTTTTTTTAAGAATGTGATAAGCTTACTCTCTCTCTCCCTCTCCTCGTTAATTTTGGTTACTTTGTGTTTTGTCTTTATGTTTCTCCATTTGAGTCTGTTTCTTTTTTTTTTTTTGTTGTTGCCTCTTCGATGACACCATTGTGTATCGTATTTACTGTATCAACTAACTTTAAACAGTAGTAATAAATCTTTTATATTTATATAAGCATTTATGGGTGGGTGGTGTGTGCCGATTTTTAATCCAGTGAAAGAAACACGACGGAAAATGAAAACAAAATGTGTGAGATCATCATCATAGCTGACATTAAAGAGCCTCCAAATTAAGTCTGTCTCTTCTAAAAAACTCGATTTCAAAGACTTCGATAATATTTTAGTCACAAAAAAATCCGCCAATAATGTAATACTAAAAAGATCTGTGGTTCTAAACAAGAAGGGGAAAATATATATGTATATTTTGATGCGGGCGTAATATTGATGGCTCAAGTAGATCGTAAAAAAGAAGAAGAAGATATATACAATACCAATAGGGAAGAAAGAAACAGAGGATCAGACATGGATTCAGTGTGGTGGGGACAATACAAAAAGAAAAAAAATAGTCAATGGAAACCTCAATGATTTATCACACAGGTTAATATGTTCTTGTTCTAAACTATCTTGCATATATTATTAACCTATAATTAATTCAAGCATTTTCATTTAATCGTATGATTATGTGGCAGAATCGCAGAATTGATCTAATACATTCAGATTCACTGAGTATAACTAATACAAAATAGATATAACATCAGCTGTTTCAAACACAAATAAACACACAATGTTTAGGTTTCTAGTTTAGATATACTGTATTAAAGATGTTTCGTATATACAAAAATCAATCTATAGTTTTTCTGTCAAGTATTACTCTGAATTGTAAACAAAATACAAACATAAACAAAATGCAATTATTGGAGAAAACATGGTCTCTATTATTAAAAAATTATATTTTGTAGTAAAATATAGAGCCAAGCATTGATGATCGTTTTATTACACCTAATTCAATTTTTTCCTATGATTGTGAGTAAGGTTAAATGGCTGGTGGACATGGATTTAAAAAAATCAGGACTTAAAAAAAATTATCTTCCTTTTTACAATTTATAATAATGATAGAAAATGAGTTATTTAGAGTGAAAATATAGCATTTTAATGTTAAATACAAATTATATATATGATTTTAGATGAATTCTCTCCATCTTGCTGCCACATCAGCATCTGAGTGGAGGACATCTGTCCTTTCATCTAATTAATAAATTATAAATTTTAAAATAAAAAATTAAAAACTAATTAATACCACTACTTCTAACTTAACTATTATATTTAATGTTTATTTCATATATATTTATGTTCATAACTATTAAATGACATTAATATTAAGGCTTTTCAAATTCTTAATAAAAATAAATAAACAACATTTCTAACTTTTTACATTTCTAACTTTTTGGTATTCGTCTAAAACTTTTAAATATTTTTTATACTAACTTGATACATTTCTTCCGGCCTATCCTCATTATAAACATTTTTTTCGAAGCTTGTTGTATGAAAAATGTAAAGATGTAGCGTTATCTTCATTCAAAGATTTGACGATTTTTATGAGTCAAATATAATATTATTATAGCTGCATTTTATTGTGAAATATAAAATATGAGGTGGTTCTTACAGAATCAAGGCAATTGTACTTGTCATAAATTTGAAAACATTAAAAATCAGAGGTAATTATACGTTTTCAAGCAATTCAACCAGAAAATATGACTTTTATTTACGTCTTTTTTACTCATATCATGTTTATGATTTTTAGAATAGTAGAATAATTTTCTTAATTACCATACTTCCATTCCTTAAAAAAAGTTATTTGTTTTACAACGAATTTATTTTTAAAAAATCTAATACTAAACAGTAAAAAAATTACCATATTCTTATAATTAACTATATATATATATATCAACACATATATATTTTTAAAAATATTATGTGAAACAAAACCCGCGCGTATGCACGAGTACAACACTACAAGAATGAAGGGCTTTTCTGTCGAATTATTTACGACGATTTTTTAGTCGTCGTAATTTTACGACGACGTTACGTCGTATTTACGATGATCAAAAATATCATCGTAAATTCGACGTAAAAAATGACCCTCGTAAAATTGTCGTAATGTTACGACGATATTACGACGAATGAAGAACGAATTTTAATTCTTCGTAATGTTGTCGTAATATTTACATCGATAATACGACTAATTGTTCTCTATCTTGTAATTGACGTAAAATCAATGTAAATGTGATGTAATTTTTATTTCAACGTAAATTTGATGTAAATATGCAATGGTAATATGTTGGTAACCAAACAAAAAATTCTATATATACCCTTTCTTCTCTCATTATTCCATCAACCCAAAAAAATATATAAAGACACAAATTTTTTGAGTCTTTGAATGTTTAAGTAAAATTTTTAGTAGTTGAAATTTATATCAAATTTCAGAAACAAAAAGTCAAATATTTGTTTTTGAAATGTCTATATACGATCTACGAAAGTGGATGTATACGCCCAAAAATGGTGATGGGTCGTTGACTGAAGACTTCAAAAACGGATTGGAAATATTCATGTACCAAGCCGGCCTTATGCAAACTGTAATTGAAAGATGTAAAATGTATTGTCCTTGTGTGAAATGCAAAAATAGGAAACATATTCCTATTGATACTGTCTGACAGCATTTATTGAATAGAGGGTTCATGCCCCAATACTTTATTTGGTATCAGCATGGAGAGGGATATGGTCAAAGTAGTGGTCAGATGGCTGCACGGAGTAGTAGTAATCATCAAGAACATGTGGATTTTGAAGCGTCCAATGATTATCAAAGTAGTCAAGTTCAGGGTGAAGATCATGATAGGATGCATGAAATGGTTACTGATGCATTTCATGAAACACATGCTGATACTGTTGAGGAGCCCAATGCAGATGCGAAACGCTTTTATGATATGTTAAACGCAGCAAAACAGCCTCTGTACGAGGGATGTAGGGAAGGTTTATCAAAATTATCATTGGCAGCTCGGATGATGACAATAAAAACTGATCACAATCTATCTGAAGTTTGCATGAACGATTGGGCAGATCTTATTAAAGAGTATTTGCCAGATGATAATTTGGCTGCTGAAACGTATTATGAAATTCAGAAGCTGGTTTTTAGTCTTGGATTGCCTTCTGAGATGATTGATGTTTGTGTTGATAATTGTATGCTTTTTTGGAGAGATGATGAGAAGCTTGAAGAATGTCGTTTCTGCCAAAAGCCAAGATATAGACCGCAAATTTCTGGGCGTAAGAAGATTCCTTACCAACGAATGTGGTATCTTCCTATCACTGATAGGTTAAAAAGACTATATCAATCCGAACGGACAGCTGCGTCGATGAGATGGCATGCGGAACATTCACAAACAGATGGCAAAATGACTCACCCGTCTGACGAGAAATCTTGGAAACATTTTAACACCGTACATCCAGACTTTGCTAGGTCTAAGCGAAATGTTTATCTCGGTCTTTGCACTGACGAGTTTAGTCCATTTGGTATGTCTGGTAGGCAATATTCATTATGGCCTGTGATTCTTACGCCATATAACCTTCCTCCAGATATGTGCATGCAAAGAGAGTTTTTGTTTCTAAGTATATTAGTCCCTGGTCCAAATCACCCGAAGCGGGCCCTTGATGTGTTTTTGCAACCACTCATACATGAGTTAAACCAGTTGTGGCATGTTGGAGTACGAACATATGACTGTTCGAGTGGTAAAAATTTTACGATGCGAGCGGTGCTTATGTGGACAATAAGCGATTTCCTGGCATACGGAATGCTATCAGGTTGGACAACGCATGGGAGGTTATCATGTCCTTATTGTCTTCATAGGACTGATGCATTTCAGCTTAAACATGGTAGGAAAACCTGTTGGTTTGATTGCCACCGTCGGTTTTACCACCAAACCATCAATATAGAAGAAATAGGCGTTTGTTTATAAAGAACAAATTGGTTCGTCTCCCTCCACCAGTGTACCTAACTGGAGTAGAGCTTGAAGCGCAAATAGATCATTGGGGTGGACTTGAAACGGTCCCCCTTGGAGGAAATTGGCACACTCCTGCGAATATGCCTGAAGGATATGGGGTTCATCACAATTGGCACAAGAAAAGTATATTTTGGGATCTGCCTTACTGGAAAGATCATTTGCTTAGACATAATCTTGATGTTATGCACATTGAGAAGAATTTTTTCGATAACATCATGCATACTGTTTTGAACGTCCAAGGAAGAACCAAAGACAACGTTAAATCACGGATGGACTTACCCGATATATGTAACATAATTGAGTTGCATATGGTGAGTAATGGGAAAGCACATGTTCCTGTATTTCGGTTGGGTGCTGAACAAAAAACAGCATTGTTTAATTGGGTATCATCAGCCGTGAAATTTCCTGATGGATATGTATCTAATCTGGCTAAATCTGTGGATAAAGGACAAAAGTTTTCAGGGATGAAAAATCATGATTGTCATGTGTTTATGCAACGGTTACTTCCTTTTGCGTTTGCTGAACTCCTACCGGGACATGTCCATGAGGCACTAGGAGGCATTGGAGCTTTCTTCCGTGATCTAAGTACAAGGACATTATCAGAAGATGTAGTTGCACAACTGTCTACAAATATTCCAATATTGTTGTGCAATTTAGAGAAAATATTCCCACCTGCTTTCTTCGATGTTATGGAACATTTACCTATACACCTCCCTCATGAAGCAGAGTTGGGAGGACCTGTTCAGTTTAGGTGGATGTATCCGTTTGAACGATTTATGAAGCATTTGAAGGGTAAGGCCAAAAACTTAGCAAAAGTTGAAGGGTCTATCGTGGCGGGAAGTCTGACAGAAGAGACTTCTCATTTCACGTCTTATTACTTTGCTCCAAAGGTTCGTACACGCAAACGGGCTCCAAGACGTTACGACGATGGGGGTGTAGGACAAAGTTACGCAGTAGAAGGTGTGCCTGATATATTCTCACCAATTGGACGTCTAAGTGGGAAACTAAAAGAAACTTGTTGGTCAAACGAATAAGACTACCACAGCGCACATACATATATACTTCTGAATTGCGAGGAATTGGCACCTTACGAGAGGTACATAATTATAACCATGCATGATTAAAATTTGATTGAACAGACGAAATGTCATTAACAATCTTTTAAAATTTCAGCACTTTCGTCAGTCAAGTCCGAGAATGCATTGACGGTGTTTCAGAAGATGAAATTAACAAGCGGAAAGACCAACATTATGCATTGTGGTTAAAAGGTCAAGTCGAGCATGATGACATGACATATGCAGTATGGTTTCATGAGTTGCTCCTAGGTCCTATTTCGAAGATAACTACTGCAGCTATGTATTTCACACGTGGCTATGTTTTTCATACTTATAGTCATGGCACTCAACGGGCAACTACAAACTATGGAGTTTGTGTACGAGGTGAAGTAGACTTTTATGGGATCATCAAAGAGATAATTGAAGTGGAATACCCCGGATTAGTCAGAATGAAAACTGTTCTATTCAAATGTGATTGGTTTGATCCTACGGTAGGACGTGGAGTGCGAATTAACAAATTCGGAGTGGTAGATGTAAACGCATCTCGGCGATACAATAAGTTCGAGCCTTTTATACTTGCATCTCAAGCAGAACAAGTCACATTTGTTCCATATCCTTGAGTTCGGAATACGGGAATTTCATGGCTGGTGGTTGTCAAAGTTGCTCCAAGGGGTATAATTGATGGTGTAGATCTCCCGCCAATGCAACAAGATGATTGTGTCGACATTACAGAACCGGATGTTGAAGAAAATGTTCTTTTAATTGATCCACGTAATCGACAAGTTGAAGATCTACATGGGGACGAAACTGAAGAAGGTGCTGACGAATTTCAAACAAGCAGTGATGATGACAATGATGATGAGGACACCGAGGAAAATGTTGATGAAGACTAATTAAATATGTTGTCATTTAATTGCATGCTTTGAACGTTTCAATGTAACATTTGTCAAATTTAAATATTTGAAAAATTAAAGCCAATTAATGAAAAGAAAATTTGTTAAAGTGTTGACTTGGACATATGTTGACTTTTACGATGAAATTACGATGATTATTTAGAAATCGTCGTAAATTCGTCGTAAAATGCAAACCCTAAACCCTATAGGGTTTAACTTTCCCAACTTACAGAATGATTTTTGGGTTCATTTTCCTAAGTAAACTGATGTATTATATAAGGGTCTGTAGAATAAGGTTCAGGAACTTGTAGATATGTGGTTTTTATTACGACGAATTTACGACGAATAGGTGTGATCGTCGTAAAATCGTCGTAATATACCATCGAGATTACGACGAAATGTAACCACTAAATCTTATAATCAATCTTTTCTGGGGTTCAGGGGGATTTTGAAGTGAATGATATGGCTTACCATCTCATAAGGTAAAACAACTTTCTAAACAAAAAAAAAAAATTCAAAATTTGACATATATGTGTTTATCAAGTAATCTTAAGGTGTTATATACATTTACACAAGATGTATGGATTTATCTTAGATCTTACTAAATTCTTCATTAAGTTATGTAAACATGCTAGAAAGTTATACAGACCACATTTATCATGAATAGACATGCTTGTATGTTTTTATGGATGTTTCAATTTTTGAATTTCATCAGTTTTGGTAAAATTTGTCGTAAATTTGTCGTAATATTACGACGAATTTACGACGATTTATGGATACACAGCCGTCTTAATTTTTGTGATTTATACGATTTGTCGTAAAATCGTCGTAACATTACGACGATTTTACGACGAATAACACGGATCATCGTAAAATCGTCGCAAACCCCAGATACAGCCACTTGTGTTTGTCTTATTTGCTTTCTTGTACGGTGGGACCATTACGACGAATTTACGACGAATTCGTCGTAAATTCGTCGTAATATTTCTGTCGAATTTACGAGGAAAATAAATTCTATATATAGGACCGCACCCCTTCCTCATTTCGTCGCTCATCTCTCCTTCCTCTCTCTCTGCTTCCTCCTCCCTTGCATTCCTCCTCCTTTTGACGCAAAAAAAAGGTAATTATTTTTTTTTAATTACTTAAATTTATAATATTATTAAATAGTTTAGAAATTCAAACAGTTTAGGTCGGGAATTAGTTTAGGCTCGGAATTTGTTAGATTTAGGATCGGAATTTGTTAGATTTAGGATCGTAATTAAAAATTAATTGTAATTAATTTGAAAAATAAAATTTTATCGGTTTTGCAGACGATGACTCGACGGAGGACGCATTACATCAATTTCCTGGCGGACAGACACTCTTCCCGGGCGTCTGCCTCGGGAAACACCAGGACCGATGTCCCTTCATCTTCTGGAGCCTCCCAGGTTCCGAATACCGCGGAGCAGTCTCCACCACCGCCTCCACCACCGCCTCCACCACCACCTCCATCGCCGGCTGCCGAACCGGTACCCGCCCCTCCTCATCCGTATGCCCAGTTTACGGTTGAGGATTTACTAGCCCTACCTGGACGGGGGGCTTTACGACGTCTGGTTCCCGGAAAAGCGGAACCAGGCTCTTATTGGTAAGTAAACTTTTTTGTTTTTTATATTTTTTAAAATTAATGCTTTAATTTACTTAAATATTAATGTAATAAGTTTTTTTTTTTGGTTTCATTGGTTTAATTTGGATAATTGTGTCGGTCGAAGCGTTTCCGACACAATTAAGAGTCATTTCGTGGACCCGCACTACAATTGGAGCAAGGTGTCGCAAGAGACGTTCGACACCTGGTACAAATGCTTCGCGGTAATATTTTTTAAATATTATTTATATCATTTTAAATTGTTTTAAATTTAATTAATCTTACTTTTATATTGTTTATCTAATTTTTTGTTTTCTTTTGCAGCAACGGTGGAACTGGGACATCGGGATCAACGAGACGGTCCGCGAAGTTTTCCGGCTGAAGGCGCAGAAACGCCTAGTCAACACCGTTTCCGATTGGAAGCGGAAGTGGGAGACCGATGGAGACGACGCAAAGCCGAGCTTCATGTCCACTTCCTGTTGGAACGGGTTGAAGGCGTATTGGCTGGACCCGCATGCCCAAACCACTGCGGCTAAGTGTTTGGCCGTCCGAAACCGGGTAGATCCGGTGAGTGGCCAGAAATTAGTGACCCCGCACACTTTTGGCCAAATATCTTTTGCCGGAAGACGTCTCATGATGGTAAGTAATTAAATATAAATTATTTCATTATTATTTTAATTTTATTTATTGCTATAATTTATTAAATATTTTTGACTAATGTTTATTAATTGGTAGGCCGAGGAGAACGGAGGAGAATTACCTCCAATGACGAAGCTCTTCGAGACCACTCACCGGAAGAAGGACGGGAGCTTTGTCGACGCTCGGTCCGAGGAGATCTACAATGCCGCTATGCAGCAGATCGCCAAGTGGGAGACCCAGGCCACACCCGACGGTACTATCCAAATACCGTTGACCGTCGCTGAGCAAGACCAGATTTTCGAAGAGGTATGATCTATTTCAATTTTTTTAAAATTTATTATATTTATTACTTAATAAATAATTAACGTTTTTATTTTCCATTTGTAGGTTGCTCCGAAGAAGAAGGGCTGAACCTTAGGGATAGGCTCTATTAGAGACTGTCCTGCCGCCTCGGTTTCCGGATTCCGCACGCAGGAGGATCCGAGTCAGCTTCGCCAGGAGCTTGCTACGGCCAATGCTGAGATCACCACTCTCAGGCATGAGCAAGTGGCCCAGAAGCAGGAGCTCACCGAGATACATGATCTCTTCGACATCGTTGCGGAAGCGGTTCCGCAGTTGGCCACCGCAATCTGAGCGAGGCAACAGCAAGCACGAAGGGTTTTTGAGACCGGTGGTACTTCCGGTACTGGACCATCGGACCAGCAGACGCAGGACGGTCAGTCTTCGGCTCCGGTAGTGCAGACGGGAAACGACGGTCCAGCAGCGACGGGCGGTCAAGACGGAGAGCCTCCTCGTGACGTCGATCTCAACCTCGACGATTACGATATCACATTGTAAATTAGGTTTTTTTGTAAAAAACAATTTGTATTAAATTTTTTCTTTTATTTATAAATTATTTTCGAATTTAAATTTCAATTTAAATTGTTTTTTTCTATTTTAAATTTTTTTTTTTTAAAATTCATTAATTAAATTAAATTCGAATTAAATAATTAATATATAAATCGACGTAAATTCGTCGTAAATTTACATCGATCTAACGTCGAATTATTAACGACGAATTTACGTCGAATATATTTACGTCGGATTTACGTCGAAACTTTACGACGAATTAACATCGACAATTAAAAAATTAGTTTCTCTTAATTGAAATTGTTCGTCTCCTAGTCGTTGTTAAATCGATGTAATTTTACATCGATTTTACGTCGTTCTTATGATGGACTTCTTTCGTTGTACTTACGTCGCATTTACGACAAATAGTTTCCGACGATATTACGACGATTTTCCCGGGTTGGTAATTTTACGACGATTTTACGACGATTTTGGTTTTACGACGATCGTTTTACGACGATTTTTTTTTCGTCGTTAATTCGACGTAAATGCTCTTTTACGTCGATTTTACGTCGATATCTGCCGACGTAAAATCCGATCTTTCTTGTAGTGCAAGTCTAATGACAAGAAAAACAAACTATCAAAGCCTAAGTCTAGATCATATTTTAAATACTATAACGTTAATGATATTTCAAAGTTGTTAGATTTGGTCTTCTAGATTAGGGCATATTGATGTGGAAGAAAAAGACTAGGCATATTGAATTTGTTTATTTACTGATTTATGCTCTTAGATTCGACTATGAAGCTTTCAAAATTATAATTTAGTTGGAACTAAAGCGAGGCTAAAGTTTCAACGATGAATGTGATACCATATTAATATTTAAATTAGACATCTTAATATTATTAAATTTAAGAAGTTCATTGATAATCTGTAGACTCTTTACCAGCTTTGGTGGCTTTCAGGCTTTGGAATATAAAAGTTAAAAAGTCTGCTTTGGATTAATATAGTAATCATTTTTGTCATCACAATAATCCACCAAGTACTATCATTAGTTCTAAACATTGAATTAGTATGTTGGGTTTAAGGAAACGATGACATAAATCAATCATTTGCATAAGACAATGTTTTTTCAGGTAATCACGCACTAATTATACTTTAATAGGTCGCACGTCCGTAAGCTCAATAATTTATTTTAATTATGCAATGCTATTCAGCTGCAACAGTCTCCAAATACGTACACTAATAGTCTAATACGTTCGTTTTTTTTTGTTGTCATTAGCACTAATAGGTTTGGAATTTGAATTAAGTTTTTCAAATAAAGATTATGGCATATAGTTTTTTTATTTGTGTTGAGAAATCCAGCTCAACAACACGGAATAAGATGGCAGATCGATTCGAACCTAAACCATTTGCTCAACGATCACTCACTTGATTTCTCTCTCTGAACTTGATTTGTTCGTTTTTACCGATTAGCAAGAAAGTAAGAACACAAGAGAATTTTACGAGTTCGGGACCTCGATTTGAGTAATATCCCTACGTCTCGGCCTGGCAAAACTCCAGCAATTCACTATCGTCTTCTTCGATACAGAATCACACCTCTCTCTCTCTCTCTCTCTTATCTCTTTACAACGGTAAACCTCTAGATCTAAGAGAGAGTCTATACACACACATGCTTTACTTATATAGTAAAGTCAATTACAGAAAGTCAAGCCGGTTTAAATCTACTAACCGTGAACCAAAGAAAGAGTTCTAACCGACTCCTCCTAATTGACAAACCAGTCCGGTTCAAGTCCAATTCAGGTGATTCTCATCATCAAGTCTCAACAAACTCCACCTTGATGATCACTGCTACGACTTTTGCAAATGCGTGCATCACCAGGCTCAGCCAACACTTCAGTGTCTGGCTATTCCAAGAAAGCTCAAAGCTTGCTCAAACTTGTTAACAGGCAACACCTTTGTTAACATATCCGCAGGGTTTTTAAGAGTTGAGATCTTCTGAACCTTCACTTCTCCTTGAGCTATTATATCTCTGATGAAGTGCAGCTTCCTACTGATGTGCTTCGTTCTATCATGGTGTACATTGTTCTTAGCTAAGCAGAGAGCACTCTGAGAATCACACCACACATCAACCCATTCTTGCTTGAAACTGAATTCTTCAGCCAAACCCTTTAACCAAATTCCCTACTTTACAGCTTCAACTAAGGCCATGTATTCCGCCTCAGTAGTTGAGAGAGCCACCACGTGTTGAAGACTTGACCTCCAGCTAATTGTGTTCCTTCCAACCGTAAAAACATACCCTGAGATAGAACGCCGCCTATCAAGATCCGATGAGAAGTCAGAGTCACAAAACCCCTCAACTTTGAACTCATCTCTCTTCTTGAAAACAAGCTTCAAATCTTGAATACCCTTAAGATATCTTAATACCCATTTTACGGCTGACCAATGACTCTGTCCAGGTTTACTCATGAATCTACTCACCAATCCTACAGCATAAGCAAGATCACATCTGGTGCCAATCATCGCATACATAATGCTTCCAATAGCATTTGCATACGGAACATCTTCCATAACTTTCTCTTTATCATCTTCTTTAATGGCTGACAACTTGAAATGTGCTCCAATAGGTGTAGTAACAGGCTTTGCATCAGCCATGTTAAACACCTGAAGAACCTTTTTCACATAACCAGACTGTGATAAAGCAAGAACTCCACCTTCACGGTCTCTCTCTATATCCATTCCAAGTATTCTTCGAGCAGGCCCTAAGTCTTTCATTTCAAACCTACTTCCCAGAAAATCCTTTACATGTTTTATCTCAGCCATATCTTTAGAGGCGAGTAACATGTCGTCCACATACAACAACAGATACACCATTTCTTTACTCCCTTTTGCTTCCTTGATATAGACACAATGATCGTAGTCACTCTTCACGAACCCATGACTGATCACAAACTGATCAAAACATTTGTTCCATTGCCTTGGTGCTTGCTTAAGCCCATACAATGCCTTTTGTAGCTTACACACATAGTCCTCCTTTCCTCTTACTTTGTACCCTTCTGGCTGCTCCATGAATATCTCTTCCTCGATAATACCATGTAAGAATGCCGTTTTTACATCTAGTTGCTCAAGTTCCAAATCTTGATTCACAACTGCAGATAGAAGAAATCTGATAGACACATGCTTTACAACAGGCGAGAACACTTCCTGATAATCAATTTCTTCTTTCTGTGCATATCCTTTAGCGACTAATCTGGCTTTATGCCTCGGTTTTTCAATGCTTGGAATACCTGGTTTTAGTCGATAAACCCACTTACACCCGATTACCTTCCTGTTCTTCGGCCTTCTTACTAAGATCCAAGTTTTATTCTTGTCAAGAGAACTCATCTCCTCATCCATACCTCCATTCCAAAGATCCTTGTCCTTACTGCATATAGCTTCCTGATACTCCCTTGGTTCCTCAAGACTTAGTTCCTCAGCTGCAATAAACGCGAATGCAGCCATATCATAGTCCTGAAGTCTAGCAGGAAGTACAATCTCTCTCCTTGGCCTATCTCTAGCCAGCTGATAGCCACTTCCATCCTCCCCTTCTAACTCTAACTCAGAACTGTTTTCTTCTTCTATTTCAGCTTCTTGTTCTTCACTAGTGCTTCTGGGTTCCATTGTTTCTTTCGAACCCAATCCAGATTCAAGAACTAGCTCACTTGTTCTTTCAGCTTCAGTATGTTTAGAGCTATCACCTGATGCATCTTTTACATCCTTATACACCTTGTTCTCAACAAATACCACATTTCTACTGATTACACATTTTTGTTCATCAAGAAGCCAAACTTTGTAACCTTTCACGCCTGAGGGATAACTAATAAAGACTCCTTTCAATGTTCTCGGCTTGAGCTTGCCTTGATCTGTGTGAACGTAAGCTAAAGAACCAAACCTCCTTAGATGACTGTAACCTGGTTTTCTTCCCAGCCATAACTCCTCTAGAATATTACTATCAATCGCTGTAGATGGACTCCGGTTAATCAAATACACTGCAGTTGACACCGCCTCTGCCAAGAATGCTTCTTCTAGACCTGATTCATCCAGCAAGCATCTGACCTTTTCCATTATTGTCCTGTTCATATGCTCTGCAACACCATTTTGTTGCGGAGTGTATGTACAGGTATGGTGCCTTTCTATGCCGTGTTGTTTACAGAATTCATCAAATTCATTGTTGCAGAATTCAAGGCCGTTGTCAGTGCGCAGGCACTTCACTTTCTTATTCAGTTGATTCTCTACGAGCCTTTTCCACTCACAGAACTTCGAGAATGCTTCACTTTTGGCACTTAGAAAGAAAACCCACACCTTTCTGGTGTAATCATCGATGATAGAGAGGAAATACTGTTTTCCAGATAAGCTTGGGGTGACTGATGGAGAGCCCCAAAGATCCGAATGTACATATCTCAAAGCTTCCCCTGAATCATGCTTGCCTATATGAAAGCTTAGCTTCTTGTGCTTGCCCATAACACAACTCTCGCAGAAACTGAGATTCCCTATCTTCCTTTTGTCAATAATTCCTTTTCTGACTAATATCTGCATGTTCTTCATGCTCATGTGTGCAAGACGTCTATGCCAAAGAACCGTCTCATCATTTCTTTTCTGTTGCGACACATTGCTATTTGCTTGACCTGAAATCGTTTTACCATCCAACAAAAACAATGTTCCAACTAGACTACCTTGCAACGCTAGCTTTCCATTCTTATAGAATCTAGTTTTTCCATGACCACCAGAATGTTCAAATCCTAGTCTATCTAACGTTCCAGTAGATATAAGGTTCTGTTTTAGTTTTGGAATATACCTGACATTTGTAAGCTGCTTGACTGATCCTCCAAAGGGTTTGATGTTTATGGATCCAATCCCTTCAACAGCTACAGCATTGTCATCTCCAAGTAGAACCTGTCCAGAAGAGAGCTCCTCGAAGGTATCAAACCAATCCCTCCTGGATGTCATATGATATGAACATCCTAAGTCAATAACCCACTTCTCTTCGTGCCATTTTTCAGATACTGTGAGAGCTCCACCTTCTTGAGTCACATCTATGATTACAGCTGCCTCAGCTCCTTCTTCACTCTCCATTTTTCGTTTTCTTGCAAAACAGTCCTTTTTCAGATGTCCATCTTTCTTGCAGTACCAGCAAGTTACCATGGAACCTGATTTAGATCGTGATCTACTATTCCCCCTGTCTTTTCCAGTATCCTTTCTTTCAGACCTTCCTCGAACTACATATGCTTCACCAGTCTTTTGATTTCCTGAGGCTTTAACTTCTCGCAACTCCATTTCTTTTGACTTTGCAGCACTAATCACAGTTTCCATTGACAGAGTTTCTCTACCATATTTCAGTGTTTCTTTTAGACTATTATAGGCTTGAGGTAGAGAACTCAAGAGCAGGATAGCTTGAACTTCCTCAGAAACTGAAACTTTTACACTTCCTAGATCCGAGACTAGTTTCAGGAATTCATCAACGTTCTGATCTATAGTCTTAGTCTCTATCATTCGGAATGTATAAAACTTGTGTTGAAGATGGATACGATTTGGAAGAGACTTGGTATTGTATAACCTTTCAAGAGTAGACCAGATCTCAGCTGCAGATTTGCATTCATCGAGCTTCCGAAGAACCTCCCCAAGATTTAAGATCAGAATATTCATAGCCTTTTCTTCTTTCTCGATCCAATCTGCTTCTTCTTTCGCTTTCCTTTCTTCAAAGGCAGATTCTTCTTCTCCTTTCTTTTCTTCGACTTTGCAGAATGCACTATCCGATAAAAAAGATTTCAATCCAAGAATCGACAGATGAGCGAACATCCTTTTCTTCCACATCAAGAAATCGCCTTGACCGTCAAAGATCGCGATGCTTGTTTTTATATCCGCCATTGTTTTCACATCCGCCATTGATTCGAATTTACCCAAAAACTTTGGCTCTGATACCACTTTTTGAGAAATCCAGCTCAACAACACGGAATAAGATGGCAGATCGATTCGAACCTAAACCATTTGCTCAACGATCACTCACTTGATTTCTCTCTCTGAACTTGATTTGTTCGTTTTTACCGATTAGCAAGAAAGTAAGAACACAAGAGAATTTTACGAGTTCGGGACCTCGATTTGAGTAATATCCTTATGTCTCGGCCTGGCAAAACTCCAGCAATTCACTATCGTCTTCTTCGATACAGAATCGCACCTCTCTCTCTCTCTCTTATCTCTTTACAACGGTAAACCTCTAGATCTAAAAGAGAGTCTATACACACACGCTTTACTTATATAATAAAGTCAATTACAGAAAGTCAAGCCGGTTTAAATCTACTAACCGTGAACTAAAGAAAGAGTTCTAACCGACTCCTCCTAATTGACAAACCAGTCCGGTTCAAATCCAATTCAAGTGATTCTCATCCTCAAGTCTCAACAATTTGTTTAAGAAACCAACATCAGAGGTTCAAAAAAAAACAAGTCATTCAGGAAAAAAATTATTACATCAAAATTTTCATTTTACAAATAAACAATTTGTTGTTGGCAACATAGAGATTTACCTATTTTAAAATGAATAATCGAATTCACATCACACCATTTGCACAGGTCTACAATAATGATGACATGCATCATACGTTAGAATTTCCGAAATATTTCATAATGTACAAAAAATCACATATTCTCTATGTTTTAAACTCCATCTATTAGAAAATATTCTATATTTACAATAGTTTTGCGATATGTTTATTATCTCCAGTTTACATTTATACGATGTCAAACAGATTTAACTTGGATTTTTCAAAACTATTGTTGCAGCAGTCGTACCAGACAATATTGCCCAAAAAAAGGAAAAAAACAGTAACTATTGAATTAATAACGGAGATAAATGATTGACAACAAAAATTACAAGTAGAAATGATGACGAGAACGGTTGACAAAAAAAAAAAAAAATGATGACGAAAATGATGTTTGATGGCGACATGGCTATTTTTATATTAATAATTAGAAAACAATAATACTATAATATTTAATACATATATGATAATCTCATAATCGTAAAGATAAGGTGGACCCAAATATTTTTATTATTATTAAATGCATTATGGATCTGACTTTATTATATATTTTTTTTTTCCTTTTTTAGGAAAAGAGATTGCAAACTATTTCAGCGATGGTTGGGACTTGGGGTATCCTTTGCTCACACATTCTCTATTTATTATTTTACTTATATGTTTTGTATTTTTGGGGTCAATTTGATTTATAGTGATAGGCCCCGTCGCCCCGAAAACGACAAGTGTTGATGAAATTTCAAATATAACTCACGAAAAGCACGTCATATGAATCATTAGAGGAAAAGAATCAGAAATTTTATGCGAGAATAATATAAAGAAAAATGAGGGAAAATATATAAATAAAAGAGAGAAATGAATGAATGTGTTTGCAGATAAATGATTGAAAAAGCATATCTCTGGCTGTCTCATCGTGCTATGTCCTCCACGAGAGGATCTCAACCCAAAGCAATAATTTTCACATTTGTTGATTATAATATTTTGGAGGCATAAAAAGAGAAAAAGAAATAGAGATTCGACAATTGTAAAAAAAACGTAAGATTAAAAATATATGTTCGATAATGCTATTGATATATTTTAGTTATCAAATATCCGGCCCAGTAATAGAAGTCCAATAAGTCACCAAATCTAAAGGGGAGAACAAAGCACAGAAAGATAGAAGTCTGATTCCGAAATACATTGTAGTAGCGAGAGTAATAGAAGAAAGGATTTGTTTTTTGTTTTTAGTGTGGCGTGAGCTCAATTTGCGTGCGTAGATTGACAGACACAGAGGCATTAGAAGACTCACCATGATACAGGATTGGAGAGGAGGAAGAAGCAGGTGCTTCGCCATCGGTAAAGAACCCAGGTGGTTTGGAATCGGAATCTGCAATGTCTCGAAATCGAGCAAGGATACAACGTTAGACATGCTTGGCCTGTCATGTGTCATTTGTTGCACGCACAGGAGACCAATTTCTATGCATCTTCGGACTTGATCCAATGGTGGTGATGAATCTAGAATGATCTCATCGATGACTTCGCTCCAGTTCCCATCCCTGCAACTTCTCCAAACCTTTTTCCATACATACAAAATTAAAAACTCAGAAGTAGATCTCAGATAAATAAATTATCTTTACCAAATAAAAAAAAGGGGTGGGCTTACTAAGCTCAGAAGATTGGTGTGTGAACGCAAATAAGAGAACGTGCGGTTCTGTTTCCCGGTTACAATTTCAAGGACCATTACCCCAAAACTAAAAACATCCGACTTGGTAGAGTATATGCCACTCACCGAGTATTCAGGAGACATGTAACCGCTGCGTAATGTAATTGCAAAATTTAACTTTTTTTTTAAAAAAAAGAAAATTATGTGATTACTAATAAAAAAAAAGGAAAAACAAAAATTATTGAGTGAGTGATGATTGCTTACTGTGTGCCAGAGGGCCGCTGCGTGTTGGCTTGGGTCTCGGTCCTAGGGAAGATTCTGGCCAGTCCAAAGTCGGATATTTTTGGGATCATATCTCTGTCAAGCAAGACATTTGCTGGCTTCAGATCTCTGTGGATAGTCCTGATCTGCGAGTCCTCGTGTATGTAAGTAAGACTTCGAGCAATCCCCTTGATGATTTCATATATCTGAGTCTAATTTAGCACACTGGAGCTCTGGCCTCCACCTATAATATAAATCAAATCAATCAGGAAGAATTGGATTTACACCGTAATGAAAAGAAAGAAAGAAAGAAAAAAAAGAGAGTATATAATACTAGAGATAGAAGAAAGCGTTACCAAAGAGATGCCTCTCCAGGCTTCCGTTTTCCAAGTATTCATAAATCAAAACCATTTCATTACCCTCGACGCTCCAGCCAAGAAGACGGACGAGATTGATGTTGTGAGGATTTTCCCTCCAATCGATCGCAAATCAACGAACAAGAGAATGAAGATAAAAGATCTAAAGACTAAAGACACACACAATTTTACGAGTTCGGGGCAATAACCTGCACCCTACGTCTTGCCGGAAAGATTTCGGAATCCACTAGAAACAGATCGTATCAAGTACAACAGAATTTCTCTCCTCTCTCACTCTAACCCTAATTCTCGGATGAGCCACTTCTACTTGATTTGAGAGATGAACCTAGATGATTATATGGCTTTATACTTAGCCAATTACATCAGCTCCTCACATGTGCGCGCAAACACGTGCGGAGTAAACCTGATCTAAACCGATCTCAATCTTCCTTATTCCGGTTAAGGACACAATCTTCAAATCTCCACCTTGTCCTTAACACTGTTTCTAGTTTCTGGATTCCCTCTCCCGTACATGAGTAAACCCACCCATCGTCTTTTCCTTCTGAATAAACCCATTCAGCTTTAACTTCCTCTGAGTAAACCCACTCAGCTTCTTATCCCTGAGCTTGACCAGCTCAGTCTTCAGTAACTCTTAGCAGCTTCAAAGCACTCTGAAACTTGCTAACTGGTAGCACCTTAGTAAAAATATCTGCCGGATTATACTCTGTCGCAATCTTGGACACTGAAATTGTCCCATCATCAATGAGATCTCTAATGAAATGATACTTCACTGCTACGTGTTTGGTTCTTTCATGGTGCACTGCGTTCTTTGCTAACGCTATTGCACTCTGAGAATCACAACTGATGTCAACTGCTCCTTGATCGAAGCCCAGCTCGTTCATAAGACCCTTTAACCAAACTGCTTCTCTTGAGGCTTCACCTAGAGCTAAGTATTCGGCTTCAGTGGTAGACAGGGCTACGATTTTCTGCAAGAAAGACTTCCAGCTAACTACATTTCCACCAACTGTGAATACTAAACCAGTTGTCGATCGTCTCTTGTCAAGATCCGCTGCATAATCTGAATCGCAATAGCCTTTCACCACGAAATCACCTTCTCGCTTAAAATACAGCTTCTTCTTGAGTGATCCTTTCACATATCTCAATATCCACTTGACTGCCTGCCAATGATCTTTCAGCGGTTTGCTCATGTATCTGCAGACTAATCCTACTGGATGAGCTAAATCTGGCCTGGTACCGATCATCGAGTACATAAGACTCCCCACTGCACTCTGATAAGGAACGTTTTTCATGTAAACACTCTGCTCTTGAACTTCTTTATCAGTAGCGGTCCTCATGCGAAAATAAACTCCAAGAGGTGTAGCAACAGATTTACACTGATCCATGTTAAACCTTCCTAACACCTTCAACAAATACCCTTCCTGTGACACTGTTAGAGTTCCCTTGACTCTATCTCTAGAAATTTCCATACCTAGAATTTTCTTAGCATCTCCTAAGTCCTTCATATCAAATTCCGAACCTAACAACTCCTTCAGTTCACTAACTAGCCTTATATCCTTGGAGGCTATCAAGATGTCATCTACATAGAGTAAAAGATATATGAAGTTACCTTGATACTCTTCCTTGTAGTACACACACATGTCAAGTTCGCTCCTTCTGTAACCATTCGCCTTCATAAAATCATTGAACCTTTTGTTCCATTGTCGCGGAGACTGCTTTAACCCGTACAATGACCTCTTGAGAAGACAAACTCTATCCGGATATCTTTTATCAACATATCCCTCAGGCTGCTCCATATAGATTTCTTCATCTAGAAACCCGTGTAGAAATGCTGTCTTCACGTCGAGCTGTTGAAGCTCCATGTCGAAATGAACAACCATCGAGAGAAGAAATCTAATGGAGACGTGCTTTACAACGGGGGAGAAGATCTCCTGATAATCTATTCCCTCCTTTTGGGAATATCCCTTAGCCACCAGTCTCGCTTTAAACCTTGGTGCTTCAACTCCCTGAATCCCTGCTTTCCGTTTGAAGACCCACTTACATCCAATCGGCTTATGTGATTTCACTCTGTCAACTAGAATCCAGGTCTGATTCCTTTTAAGTGAAATCATCTCTTCACCTGTAGCTTCCAGCCATTTCTCACTGTCTTCGTCTATTAACGCCTCTTGAAAACACGTAGGCTCGGTCTTGCCACCATCTTCTGTGACCAAATAAGCATACCCTGCCACTTCTTCAAGATCCGATTCTCCCTGACCGTAGACTTCGAAATCTTTGAGCTTAGCAGGTAACCTTGTCTCTCTCCGAGGTCGATCCCTAGCCAACTGATAGTTACTCAAGTCTGGTGTAGACGACTGGTCATCTTCGTTTGAGTTTTCACTTCTTGACTCTCCTGGGGAATCAGCTCCACCTTGAACTGAATTCTCACCTGAAAAATCAAAACTAGAACTTTCATCAGTAATAAAAGTAAGGGTTTTAGGGGTACCTTTAGTTAAATCGTCCTTGATGTCCTTGAACATAGAGTCTTCTTTGAAAACTACGTTCCTGCTGATGATGCACTTGTCTTCCTCAGGTAGCCATATTCTGAACCCCTTAACACCCTCTGGATAACCCGTAAAGATGCCTTTCCTAGCCCTTGGATTAAGCTTTCCCTCGCTTGAATGAACATACACTACGCATCCAAACCTCTTAAGGTTGAGTAGACTGGGCATTGCTGATGTCCACAACTCTTCTGGAACATCGAAATCTAGAGCACTCGAAGGAGTCCTGTTAACAAGATAAACTGATGTAGAAGCAGCTTCAGCCCAGAACCTCTGTCCCAATCCACTCTCACTCAGCATACTGCGGACTTTGTTCATAATGGTGCGATTCAACCTCTCTGCAACCCCATTTTGTTGGGGTGTGTATGTGCAGGTTCTGTGTCTGACTATACCCTCATCCTTACAATACTGGTCAAACCGTTGATTGCAGAACTCAAGCCCGTTATCCGTTCTGAACTTCTTTAGTTTCTTCTCTGACTGCTTTTCAACCATAATTTTCCACTCCACAAATCTATGGAATGCCTCATCTTTGGTCTTCAGGAAATATATCCAAGCCTTGCGGGACCAATCATCTATAAAGGATATAAAATACTGACACCTGCCTAGACTAAGGGGAACATTGGGTGATCCCCAGAGATCTGAGTGAACGTAATCTAACTTTCCCTTAGTTACGTGTTGACCAGTCCCAAAAACAGTCCTATGCGTTTTTCCTATCACGCAATCTTCACAAAATTTCAAGACAGATACTCTATCCTTTCCAAAGCAGCCTTTCTTCACCAGAACATCTAGACTTTTCTGTCCTAAGTGCCCTAGTCTACTATGCCAGAGTTCAGTTTGATCAGTTACCTCGGCAGCACAGGATTCTGAGACTTTTGCGGAACCTTGTAGAATGTATAGAGTATCTTTACCCTTCCTTGCACCCTTCATTATTACTGAGCATCCTTTAATGACCTTGATCATCCCTTTAGCTCCTTTGAACTCACAGCCTTTCTCCTCTAGTGTGCCCATGGAAATGAGATTCCTCGAAATGTCAGGCATATATCTCACTTCTGATAGGACGAACGTCGTTCCATCTGGGTTCGAGAATCTCACCGAACCAATTCCTTTAACTTCACAATGTGAACTGTTCGCCATTCTGACCCTGCCTGAATTTACCTCCTTGAATTCAATGAAGATATCTCTTCTAGGTGTCATATGGAAGGAGCAGCCAGTATCCATCACCCACTCCTCCTTGTCAGACTCGTTAAGTGACAGATTCACTTCAGATGCGATTAACCCTGCAATGTCTCTGACTTCCTCCTTTGCCAAAGACGATTCACCACTCTCGGATTGCACCTTATTCTTGTTCCTTTCCAACCACTTGTAACACTGCTTCTTGTAATGCCCTTCTTTCCCACAGATCCAGCATATCTTCTTGCCTTCTTTCGATCTAGACCTAGACCTGTTATGTTTCTTGTTCTGAGAACCCCTAGACTCCGATCTTCCCCGGACATAATAACCTTCTGAAGACTTCGAAGTAGATGGATTTGTTTTAAAATCCTTTTCCTTAGACCTCGCAGAACTAGCAATATCCTCAATCTTGATTGTATCTCTATCGTACTTAAGCGTTTCTTTCAACATATCAAACCTAGGCGGTAGCGAGTTCAAGAGGAGTATAGCTTGTACCTCATCGGGTACTTCAATGCTGAGATGACTTAACTCCCCAATGATCTTCAGGAAGTCATCTATATTTTCGTCGATTGTTCTCTGATCTTGCATCTTGAATCCGTATAACTTGAGCTGAGAATCCACTCTATTCGGTAAAGACTTAGGCATGTACTGTCTTTCGAGTATTGTCCAGGCTTCAGCAGCCGTAACACAATTCTCAATCTTCCGAAGTACTCGATCTCCGACGTTTAGGCATATGATGTTGAGCGCCTTTTCGCATCGCTCTAGTCTTTTTGCATCCTCCGGTTTCTTCTTGGCTGCATCTGCTTTAATCGGATCTTGAGTATCTTCGTCTTCTTCCTTGCTTGGCTCCGGATCTTCTGGTTTTGGCTCGAGAACATCCTTCAGACCTTGTACGCTGAGATGTGCGTACATGCGTCTTTTCCATAGTGAGAAATCCCCTTCGCCGTCGAACGGAGTGATCTCGGATCTCATCACTGATGTCTCCTTCATCTAATCTTCGTCTTCAAGATCTTTAGATCTAACTGTACACACTTCGATCCCACTCTTCGCGATCGCCTCTGTACCGAACAACCTCGGCTCTGATACCAATTTGTGAGGATTTTCCCTCTAATCGATCGCAAATCAACGAACAAGAGAATGAAGATAAGAGATCTAAAGACTAAAGACACACACAATTTTACGAGTTCGGGGCAATAACCTGCACCCTACGTCTCGCCGGAAAGATTCCGGAATCCACTAGAAACAGATCGTATCAAATACAACAGAATTTCTCTCCTCT
This sequence comes from Eutrema salsugineum, assembly GCF_000478725.1. Taxonomy (NCBI): domain Eukaryota; kingdom Viridiplantae; phylum Streptophyta; class Magnoliopsida; order Brassicales; family Brassicaceae; genus Eutrema; species Eutrema salsugineum. Next base: position 10,526,974 of record NW_006256895.1, read on the forward strand.
CTCACTCTAACCCTAATTCTCGGATGAGCCACTTCTACTTGATTTGAGAGATGAACCTAGATGATTATATGGCTTTATACTTAGCCAATTACATCAGCTCCTCACATGTGCGCGCAAACACGTGCGGAGTAAACCTGATCTAAACCGATCTCAATCTTCCTTATTCCGGTTAAGGACACAATCTTCAGATGTGCTGAAGGCTCGCAATCAAATAGACCTCGTTCTTGAACTCAGAAATCCCTTGAGTTGAGATCTGTGATAGTTTCTTAGCCGCGATTTCTTCTCCGCTAGGTAACCGTCCCTGCACATTGTCATAATAACTCATACGATGTCTCAATATATATAATAACCCGACTTAAATGATCAGTAGTAATAGAGAAAAGAGAGATGATTTTTTTTTTTTTTTTTTTCAAGGAAATCTTACCTTGTAAACTTGTCTGAAACCGCCACTTCCGATTTTATTACTAAAGTTTTCAGTGGCCTGCACAACAACATGGAAGTCTATGGGAGCAAGTGTTGCGTTCCCTATGACCTGTGTTGAAGCTGGAGACATCTCTATCTCAGATGGTATTTGGCTTGCGCTTGCTCCACTTTCCTTCTTTTTCCAATAGCAGCAGCATATTGCTAATAATAGAAAAAACAATCCTGGGATGCCAAGACTCAAACCTATGATTAATCCAATGCTATAGTGTTTCTTCTTCCCTACGGCAAAAAGCAAGATAGAAGGTGATATATATATATATATATATATTACTTTGATTTGCATTCAAAGAGGAAGATCATATATCTTGTTGGATGCAAGAACCACAACTCTGAGAACATGGTGATCAATACGAGACATTGACGTGTGACATCTCTCGTTCATGTAAACAAAATATACTAACTTATTGGCTCTCAAAGATCATGAAGGGTAAAGTCTGGAAAGCATTAATCTAAAGAGAAAGGAATTGCATGATATGCCTTATCGAAGTTGACCCAAGTGTCGAAAGAAAAACAACTTGTTGAAACGTCTATCTGTCAGCAGAAATCACTAGTACAAAAAATAAATAAAAAAAAAGAGAGATGAGCGACCAACTTGGAAGAGAAACTGAAGATCTCAGATAAAAAAAAAAAAAAAAATCTCGAAAAACAGAAGCCCTCTGATATCTCAAGCTTTGTCCAAAAAACGATTGATTTGAGATAAATTTTAAAGAGATAGAATGAACTAACCATGGACTTTTATGTGAAGATCAATGCCTCCATAGGAGTAGCGCCTCAGGTTATAGAAGACATGGTCAGTCCAAAGAAAACAGGTAGGACCGTTGGATCGTGTACTGGTACTCACTGAGAATGCTTCGCAGTGACAGTCGTCGATGCATTTTTTCCGGCATTCTTGTACATCGCTGACAAATCTGTACTCTACAGGATCTGAAGTCCGTGGAAGGCTCATGTTAACAAGTTTATCAAACTTGTCGCTTCCACAACTGAGAAAGACGCAGTCTAGTGTCGAGTTGGGACTCAACCACACGGCGTGTCCATCTCTGAAGTGCTCTGATTCCACGTTTCCTCCATTAGTCCTCCGCTGTAGGACAATCGTAGTAGTGTCGCGTTGTTTTCTCATCCATCCAAGGACCGCTCGAGATGAATAGTTCACCAACATTCATGATGTCTATCCCAAAATTTTGGAACTTCATAGCGAAGTTTCCAGGTGACGGGTCATCTACGCTTTTCCAGGATGTTAGAAATCTGTTGTCGGCGGATCCGAGTATCATCCCTGGTAACAATGTATCTGTGGGAGAGTCGAAACTCTGCCATAACAAGTGGTTTTCGTCGGCGTACCTCACCACAAAATTCCCGTTCGCGAGAAGCTCTGCCACAAGAATCTTTACCTTTGGGGCCAAGACTGAAAAATCCAAGCGAGAACACGTTGTCCCTTGACACAAGCGTTTCCTTGCGCGACGGCGACAGCTAAGAATAACGAAGACGGCGAAGTAAACCAAAGCTACTCTCAAAGTCAGTTCCATCATCATTAAGACACAACAACGACAACAAAAAAATCGATCTGGTTGTTCAGACAAATCTCTGTGTGTCTGTCTTAGCGACAGAGGGAAAAACAGATACGCCCGGCGGAAATGTCCGACTTCAATGCAGCGGGATGGGCACCATTTAATTTCCGAGTCCCAAAAGTTTTCCAGTTACACAAACCGATCGAATTGCTTTTCCGGTTTTGTTTTGGAAACGATGTTCTGCCACTGACAGTGATAAATCAGAGGAAGAACGCAACACTGGTTACTTGCATTATCCCTATCTAGTTCCATTACCATATAACCGGGAAACGCTTCACCGAGACTGCTAAAATTCCAATTCGTACCAACTGCACCAGGGATTATGTATGATTTTACATTGGCCTCGGTCCAATCTTTTTTTTTTTCCACGTTTTCTTTGCCCATAAATCGATTTTTTTTCCTTTTCTGATTCATTCATTAATTTCAAATTGTATAGACATATACAAAGATCATCCATGAAATACCAACAAAAATGCATATTTTTATAAATTTTACTGGGGTCAACTGACCCCTGTATCAACCATGTTTTCTTCCAATGTAATCAAGCGAAGGATATTTGGAGATGTTCAAATGTTTTGATGTTTGATAATCCATCATCAGATTTGGAAACGAACATTCAAAAGATTTTTGATAGAACAGAAATTACCACTATCCCGTTGGATACTCGGCTACTACCTTTTTGGATATTGTGGTCATTCTGGAAATCAAAGAAGTTTATATTCCAAAAAGGAAACCTCCCAGCTTTAGAAGATGCAGCTCGTGGCATCGAAGGATGGGTGGGTGTAAGTAATCAAGAATATTTCTATTCAATGGCGAATAGAGAAGTGGCAATGGACGGGGATACTAAATGACAACCACCGCAGGAAGGATGGCTGAAATGTAATTTTGATATAAGCTTCACATCAAGTGAGACTCAAACAGGTGTTTGTGATTATACTGGTTGCCATATTGTCTCAGGGAATAGTAAGCTACCGCAGGTACAAAGCCCGTTTCAAGCTGAAGCACTTGGTTTGCTTTATGTTGTTCAAATTATTTGGATTCAAGGTTGACTAAATGTGTGGTTTGAAGGTGACAGTAAAGATCTAACTCGGTTAATCAACTATGGGGGACAGAGTACACATATTGGCAATGCGTTGATAGATATCAGAGAATGGATTAAGAAGTTACCTCTGTGTTCATTGGACCACACAAACCGTGAAAGAAATCAAGCTGCAGATATACATTAGCTAAAAAAACTCTTGTAGGAAATGTAACTTGTAATATTTTTCCTTGTCCACCTTTGTGACTGACAAAGTATTTGTATTACCCGTTTACAGTTTGATATATAATATAAGAAGTTAAAAAAAAAACAAAAAAAACAGATACATTTCACGAGATCTTTGCGGGTGAGAGACGCCTTCCCTCTGTTTAGTTTTTGGTATTCCCCTTAGTTTTTTGGTTCTTGTGACCTGTTAGAGTAGGCTAGTAAAAAATTTTGGAAGCCTCTAAGGTCTTGTGCAGCCTCCTTTTATTATTAGGGCTAATCTTTGTAATGAGCTTGAACCTTTGATTTCTAATATAATTCTGATGGAAAAAAAAAAAAAACAGATACGCTTAACGGAGACGGTGAAATTCCAATTCGTACCAACATCAGGAGAGAATTGAATTTTAAATGAGCATGGGCCTCATCCTTTTTGTCACGTTTTCTTATCCCATTAATCGATTTTAAGCTAGCCATGTACAAAAAGGGACATAATAATGGAACTAATAATTTTCATGGTTCTTATTTGAAAGTTGAAGTTTCTTTTGAAAAAATCTCATATTCATTTGTCCGAAAATTGGTTTGAACATATTTATCCCATACATTGCATTTTTTTAATCTCTCGTAACGCATTGTTGCATACACACCATATAAACTCAGGCTGATAAAATAATCCGAGCTTTTGCAAGTATCATTTTCCTGAATGAATTTTCAGCCAGCACTCCTGAACCAATCTGAAATAGTTATTTTTACGCAATTAGCAAAATTGTATCCCATACATCTTTAAAGTAGTTAGATATATATCCCGTTCCAATTCCATTCCGTATATCATTTTAATTATTATACATCGGTTTGATCATTTGACTAATAAAAGGAATTAATCATCAGAAGCTAAGTTTTAAACTTTTGTAGAAGATACAAACTTTTGCTGGTCCTACTACGAGTGGAGAGAAATAACACATTTCCCTTACAAAAAAAAAAAAAAACAAAGCAAAATAGATCACACACTAATAAAATGAATAAAAGAAAAACCCCAACTTGCAAGATTACACCGAAACAAAAAAAAAATAATACATATACAAAATGAACAATAATGAATATCATCAACCCCAAGACACAAGAGAAAACCAATGAACCATGAGCACGAGTGGCTCGTCATGTGTTTGCGTCGATAGGGGCACCGGTTCTAGCCTGCGAGATCCTGTTAGCGTAGATGGTCACTAGGCGAACCTGTGTGCTGTTTAGACCTTCCAAATACGGCAAGAATGCTTTCCCAAGCATTATATATATGTCTACCAGACAGAACACCACTGTCTGCAACAAACACAAATCCCAAAAAAAAAAAAAAAAAATGAGCTCAGAGTAAACCTCTATCCGATTTCATAAAATCTCAGGGCTCCGAAAAACACATGAAGTCTCTCCATTTGTTTTACCTTGCGAACATCTGCGCTTTGGTTCCCAAATGCTTCAAAAACGGCAGGCAAAAAAGAAGACAATTGATCCATTAATTCCTCTTGCGAGAGCCTACCCACAAGCTGTACACAAGAGACAATGTGTCTGTTTCAGTGAGATATGATCACAGTATGTATCTATGCGCAGCTGTAACACAAAGAAATGTTACCTTAGTTAAACAATTGATGCAAGCGACGAGAGTTTTCTCATCCTCTGTTACCAACAATGGGACAATAACCTGAAACAAAAGGCATCACTTAAAGTGAATCAACTAGCAATCAAATGAAAGCATAAAACCAAATGAGGCCATGAGAAGAGGGGAACTCTAACTACATACACTTAAGCATCTGAAAGGATCGTATTGGTACAAAACCGTTGTCAAGCATTGCTCAGCTTCACTGGTAACCTGAGAGGATATTTATCATATACGAGATCAGGATTCATAAATAAAAAAATAGAAGAATGGGGTAGATGCACAAGAATAAGGCTTGAGCATGCAATCTGTTACTTTTGGAACAGAGTCCTTCGAGACATGAAGCAGCTTCTCAATCACTATCTCAATCGAATCTTCCATGGCATCTTTCTGAAATTATCAAGTTAGATATATACACATGTCAGAAAAGGTATTCGTTAATTTCACAGAGCTGGAAATATGATACCACTAACGTGTTGGAGACGATTGATTAATGAGGCTGAGCAAGTAACAAACCTGGCTCTTTAGCATTTCAGAAATCAACGAAAGAGCAACTTCTCTGACTGAAAAATCTTCGTCATCGAACACTTCAAGAACAACCGTCAATATTTGATTGAAGTACTGAGAACAAAATAAAAAACAATTTTTGGAGAATATCCGTTGGGATTGATAAGCAAATGTATATGGTAAAGTCAGTATGAACAGTAGACGACTTCTGACCCAGAAGAACAAAAACGAATGAAGATCACCGACAGATACCAAAAACAGTGAATACAGCAGCTACCACATGCCAAAAAATTCCATGGTTTGGCTTGTTAAGTTTCTAGTCCTAAGTTAAAACCCATATAAAACATGCAACCACCAACACACATTTTACTTGTCTCAGTTAATCTTGTTTAGCCTTGTAAAGTTCATGGAGTACATTACGACATATCCGGTAACTACATTTTCTTCAGTAGAATTAAAATCTTATAAGTTATAAATGTCCAGGACCAATTACTCCGACTAGAGGAACTAGGGTTCATTAGGTATACCTTGGTCCAAACTGATTCCTCGTTAGCTACAGAGGCTTCAATTAATTGCTGAAGTCCAGATATCTTGCTCGAAGAAGGGCTTCCATCACTCCCATTGATCTGTGAAAGGGAAATCATCAGACATGTTTATAAATAGCAGAGAGAAAAAAAAAAAAAAAACGACTTTAGCAAATTTGACAGTAGTTACTTACCCTATGTAGAATCTGAGGAATGCTAGGTCCAGATTCCGGTGTTGGGTTAACCTTAATAGATGAGAGCATGTAGTGACTCAAATCTAATTCGCGGGAGACCTCATTTTCATGTCTTTCTTCCAAGGAATCAGTGTTTGTCATATTCAGACCATTTTTCTCCAAATGTGGTGGAGATAATCTATCTAAGATCTCAACGTTGTCTGAGCTTCCATTAGGGCTAGTTCTTGATATCAAATTCTGACCAGCTGAAGTAAATGTGTATTGGGGATCCGTTTGGTTCAACACATCGCAAGCAGAACTTATACCACCTCTGAAGTTGTGATACAGCTTTTCCTCAGTTCCACTGGCAACACTTTGACCAACACCACCAGTGATCGTTGTCGGCTCCTGGGAAGAACTCCACTTCCTACCACTATCACTGTCAACAGAACCCCCAGAATACCTGCCAAGGAATATATTCTTCTTGGAAGCACCGGTATATCCTTCTTCAGATGATGTCCCGATGGCATCAGATGGGTCATAGGATTTTATTCTCTGTTTCTCCTTCTTACTCTGCATATAATTTAATAGGTCCACCTCGATGCGAGGAGTATACTGTTTGAGGGCTCTTCTCAAGGAGTTTTGCTCCTCAACCGACAAACTAAGAATGTAATTTAGAAGTCCCGCAGAATCATAATGATTATAAACAGATATGATACAAGTAATGGAAGCTTCTTTTAACTTGGTATTTTTGTCGCGGGTTAACGGTGTCAACTTTGCCAGCCACAACTTTAGGATGCCACTATTACCCGAAATTTCAGGATTACCAGCATACCTGTTGAAGGAATTGATGGCAAATTCGATCACAGCTAATTTAGCCTTTGGTGATCTCTGCTCATCCAGTGAACGCAGCAATGCAGGTAAAAGGGAATCTACACTGTAGGTTTTGCTGACAATTTCCAAGGTTGACGAGCAAGGTTGTCTAACTACCTCTTTAGGATCGATTAGCCTTGAAAACACATGGGGTAAGACTCTTTCCATGTAGCTCTCAAACGGCTTTCGGCAAGATGGTATAAGATCTGCGAGTGTCGACAGTGCTGCTTGTGCAACCTTGTGGTGAGGATCATCCAAGTGCCGGAGGAATAGTTTCATTACTTTCTCAAAATTTTGGATTACTTCTTGAGCACCTTTTGGGCCTTGTTGCAGCAAAGTTTGTAGAAAATTAAAAGCTGAAACTCTGGCACACCAATCAGAACTTGAATTCAGTCCATCGTTAAGGGCCTCGTTCAGAGAAGCTGGACCATCAACATAATTTGACATGTCACCAACTTGCAGTTGACTATCATCAAAACTCCTCCTCCTGCCTGCCGACATTCTTCCTCCAACATTTTTCCTCAAAAGTGGCCTCTGAAAATTGGGAACATGGCTAGCGTTTGAATCCCTGAATGTCAAATCTTTATAAACGGTATCCATCTGCTGTCTGTCAAATTGACCAGCCATAAACCGCCTCGCCTCCCTGGCATCGTTGTTGTCCTCAAGAGAACTTCTCTCACTTCTCTCTGAACCCCGTTTAGCTGTCAATGATGAAAAGCTAGGATGAGACTCGGACAACAGATTGCCACGGTATGATTGTCTTCCTGAGTCTTTTGAAGCTTGAATTTGGGTAATGATATCTGACAAACCAAGGCCACCACTGCGATTACTGCCTCTGTTGATACTAGGCATTGATTCAGCAGTCGTGCTAATTGCGAGACTATTGGATGCTGGAACAGAAGCATGGAAAGGAGGATCACGAGACGATGGAGGGTCAACTCCTGCACTAGGGGAGACAAAAGACAATTTAGCTGCGCAAAGATGTTTTAGCTCATGTCAGGGAACGTTACGAAAACAAAATATACTCCCACAAGGAAAGAAGCTCAATACCTAGATCCAAACTACTCGAACGAAGGGCTGCAGGATTCTGTCTATCGGATACATGCAGTCCTCGGAGCATACTTTCAATTGCACTGACCTTTTGCTTGCTTGATTGTAACACACTTTCCAGACTACGTTCAGAACCTTTATTGAGATCCTTTGATTGGGATAGGAGTAGCCCAGAAGAAAGAGATCCTCCCGAGGACAAATTTGAACTTCTATCCATAGCGACTATGGCTGATGTTCCATAGCCAGGTAAATTAGATGGACCAGACATCTGAGAAAATGAAGGCTGGGAGTGTCTCTCACGGACAGATGGTGAGGCGTGCCTCCTATGAATTCCACCTTCGTCTTCATTTATTAACTGAGAACAGATGGAATGTGTTATTAAGCCTCATCAATTCAGATAAGCAGAATTTGGAGAGTTGAGAAGACTTACCCTTTGAATGACAGGGTCAAAGGAGGAAAACAAACGACGAGAACGATCCGGCCAGGTTTTTGCAAACATTCTATAGCACACTCTAGCAGTTGCCCGTACCTGTTACTCAATATATTAACAGTTTCCCGTGATACATGCGAGAATAAATAGATGGGCAACATAACAAATACAAATCATTTGATACTACTAATGCAAACATAGAACGCACTAGAAGTTGCATTGAACCCTAATCAGTGCCTTCCCACAGAGATGAAACAAGGAGCCAAAAACCTACTTTACTCTTAGCATCTGCAACATAACATCTAGTAATTATGGAAAATGGTATAAAAACAAACCTACCTCACTCATAGCATCTGCAACACAGCATCTAATCAGATCTTCGTACAAATCAACTGACCGCTGAATTTCTGGAGCATCAGGCCAATGTTCGAGTGTTAACAGTGCATATTCACAACACCTGTATAAAAAACTGGGATCAACCTCCACAAAATAAAATAAAAAATCTCATGGTTGATACGAGGGATCCCGTATACCTTGCTCGCAAAATTGCATTACGGTCATGTTTTGCTGATTCAGCAATGCGAGGAAGTACGCGGGCAGCTTTGCAGTTACGCAGCATCTGGAATAGCAAGAAAGCATCTGTGTAAGCGCAAAACTTAGGCGAGCGGGCAATCTTCTAAAAGCCAAATTCAGAAAAGTTAATATTTTACCGTTTTTATGCAGTTATCAGCAGATTCTGCAATTACAAGCACAGTGATGACAACCAGCTTGAAAAGCACCTGATTACCATGTAATAATTTAAACCAGAATGTATATGCATTCAATGTCATAACCATAAATGAGGGGTTGAAGCTTACTGGTATAAAGATCTCAGCGCATGCTTCAAAATCTCCCAGTAGCTCTTTTGATAAGAGACACAAGAGATGGCAAGCCTATGTACACGAGAAACAGCATATGAGGGATAGGAAATGGCAGAATACAAACTACATAAGATAAGGTTGCATTCATCTAATATACCGTTCACCCCCTACTGGAACTGTACCCATTAAAATGTGTTTCTCTGCTAAAATTATTATAAATTTTACTAAGATGGAGGGCGTTGGCACAGGAAAAAGATGAATTCCCATAAACTAAGTACTCAGTGAAAATGGCATTCCTCACGACATGCCAACTCATCATTATATCTCCATTGCTGGGCACAGAAGAATCATAATCCACTCCAAATCCTTGTAATAAAAGTATACAATCGACAATTTAGCTAACCTGTTTAACAATGGTAGACCTCCGATCAGATAACTGAGTACTTAAGGGACCAACAAGTTGCTTCAGAAGACCTCGAAAACAGGAGTAATCAGTCGCACCTTCAACAGAGAAAGATTTCATGAGATGGGATTGGGATACAAGAAAATTCCTCCACTGACTAGCAGAAAATATCATGGGCAGAAAATTAGCAATCAAAGCAAATGACAATTTGTTTAACAAAAATTGATTAGGTACCTCCTGCAACAAGTCCTTCAACCCTCCGCATAGCTGAAATACGCATTGCCCAGTCTTTCTCTGGGACAAGTGTTGAAGCAACTTTCTCAAATTCTCGTATCAGCTCCTTCTCTGAGTACACTTTGATTGGCTCGATGGGTTTTTCGGTGATGTCGGCATCTCCTGAAATGCACAGATACAAAAGCAATCAGCTGAGAAGGAAATATTACAGAACCTATTTTTAGACTTTAATCCTTGGGAGATGGATCATAACCTCCAAACAAAGAGTTCTCTCTCGTGGAAGTCTTTGCTCTGGGACTGCTTTTCTTTGGATTGACACTTGATGCCTTAGTCTCATTAGCAACATGATGACCACTACGACCGTCTGTAGAACGCGGTTGTGGCTCAATACGTTCCAGTCTAGCATTAATATCTTTGACCTGATTCAAAACCAGAAAACGAGTTCTAGCAAAGAGCGCCCCGAGACTGCGATTCTACTACTATTCTTCATCAAAGTACCCTTTAAGTTATGATGCAGTTTTAAATTAAGTGATATGCATTATGGCTCTACTATGCACAGCACATGGATTAATATTAATCTGAGATATACCATATATGATGGAAGATGGTGGCGCTGAAGCTCTTCCCGAAATTGAGACCCACCCTGCATGTACATCTCCTGAAAGAAAAGAGAACTGTGATATTAAAAGCAAACACAAAATAGAGCTCCGCGGTGTAAAGTGAAATTCCCAACTCAAATTAGAACTGCTTCAGTCATAAAACTGGAATTAAGGTGCATAACCAGGTTTGAGAGCCAGCCCTCACTACTCGAAGCTAATAGAAAGTGTTATAACAGCTGAGCTGTAAACAAGAAGTCACTTGAGTAGTTGAAAACGAGTTAAACTTGCCTCAATACACAGAATTGCAGCTTCCCTAACTGCTTGATTCGGGTCATTTAACATCTGAAGTATCTGATAATTAAGAAGAAGAAGCAGATTGTTCAATGAAAAATGCCTTGGAAACCAGTCAAAAGTAATAATAAAAAAAAAAAAGCATTGTTCACTCATAGTAGCCAAATGGCGTCGAAGGGAGAGATACCGGAGCAAGTATAACACGCTGGAGAGGAAGTTCCGTGGATGCAAAAAGACCAATTGCCGATGTGACAGTACGCGCAAACTCTTCCCGCACTCTCCAACTCTTATGCATCCAAGCATACGAACCGGCTCTTTCAACTATAATCGTCGGAGATGAAACCTAGAACCCAACCAAACCGTAAACAGAAGATGCCGCCGATTCAACAAACATATTTAGTGTGGTCAAGAAACAAACCTCCATGAGAGTTGTCAACAAACGTCTCGCCGCATCCCTAACCGGTTGTTTGCTGTCTCCGAGCCGCTCCACGACGGCAGGCACAAGCGCGTTCAAATGGAGCTTCAGATGTTCACCGGCGAGCACGGCGGCGGAAGCAAGCGCCTGAAGCGCACCCTGAGAGACTCTGAAATTGCTGTCCTTGAGGAGATCCAAACAACAATCAACCAGTGATGTCACTTCCGCCGGGCTCAGGCTCTTTCTAGAAGCTTCCAGAAGCTGGTGCAGCCGCTCCACCGCCGCCATGCGCTCCTTCGTGTCCTTGGCTCGCGCCATTTCCAGCGCCTCCTCCATCACCAAACCACCGTTTCGATTCCGATCTGGCTCTCCTCCGTTCAGATCTGCCTAATCTCTAATCAGATTTATACAACCGAATCGATCCAAGGAGGACTCAGTGAACCGAGGGAGGGAGAGAGAGAGTGTGTGTGTGTGTTTTTGTCTGTGTAATGTGATGCGTTTAGAGAGAGAAAACAAAGGGATTTAGCGGAGAAGAGTGCCGCTTAATTTGTGTAATTAGAACTGTAGAAGAAAGAGTAAAGGCGACTAGTAAAAGACTCTCTCTCTCTCTCTCTCCATTTTTGAAGGAAGATAAACGAAAGCATGTGGTTGGCTAGCCAACTGGGAAAACATTTACCCTTTTTCCTTTTAGTAATTACGGTAACATGCCACTACTACTACTACTTTGTTATGGTCCCAACTCCCAACCAAGTGCCAAGTCCCAACTAAACTTAATTTAAATTTGACGATACGTCACGATAGTGGTTTTAATTATATTTTGAAAAATTACATTGACACCAAATATAAACTAAAAATCAAATGTATGTTTTGACTAAATGTTGAATCTAAAAAAAAAACAAACCCGGAAAAAAATCAGATAAAATGCTTCTACTCAGTGGTTGGTAAAGTTCTAAGAAAAACAAATTAAATTGCTCATTAGTTTATATTTATTTCATTAAATAACATTAGATTAGAAATTAGTTATTATGTCTATCACCAACCTAACCAGACCGGAATAAATCCAAATGATGTATAATCAATTTATAGTCAAAAGGAAATTTAAAACTCTATAATAATAAAATAATATATGGTATAATAATTATCGATTTGATTCACTATTGTGAAATATATGGATTTATATTGACCACCCAACCGAAGATGTCGGTTCATAAGTGGATTAATAAGTTGTAAACATGAAATGGTGATTTTAGATATCAAAGGCTTTTTGAATTTTGATAATAAGTTAATCACATGATTAACCAATTGTTGATACGCCGGGTGATCTTAAACAGCTGGTGCGGGCCAAGCAGGCAAAACGTAATTGACAAGTCTTAATGCTAAAGACTTTCCCACCCTTTTTTATTATCTTATCCTTTGGAGTTCCTATGTAATCTAGTATTTGTTTATCACTTTCAAAATAATCATTTACTTGGATTGCTGATAAAAAAAAATATATATTAATTACAATTAGGTTAGGCAAATAAAATACTAAGTCAATGTATAAACATAAAGAAATACAAGTCTTGCACTAACATATTATAAATAAGGGCAAAATAAGTGACTTTGATCGCAAGTCAGTAACAGCCCGCATCGTTGTGATCCAGTGGTAAAGAAGTCCACATTATAGCACTTCAGTACGTTCTTACCGGGGCCGACCGGATCAGCCGATAAGATTTATCAAAAAAAAAGGTCAGTAACATGACTTCTTTAATCTTTAACCGAACCCATCAGAAAAAAATCACATACTAAACCATTGAATTCACTATCAAACCGAACTGAACCAGAGGATCTAACAATAATTAAACCGGCATGGATCAATCCATTTTGTCTAAGGTACTAACATTGAACTGACCTAACAGAACATACCAAACATATTACCAATAAACTGAATTAGTCCGCCATGATGGATGGATGTTGACGATGGCAAATTGGCAATGGTTGATACAATCATAAACATTTCATCTCGATGAAGCGACTGATCAGTGTTTCCGGATGTTAGGGTTTAAAATATTTCAGATTTTTGGGGTTAGATATAAAAGGTAAATGAAAATTTCACCGAGGACGTTGAACATGTGAAAAAATTATATAAAATTACCCCAAAATATGTGAATATTTCATAATGTTTATGAAAATTTCCAAAATTTTGCAATTTGTGCTTTTATTCTATTACTATAAAGATACTTATGTTACCAAATGCATTTATAGGTTTTATATCAGTACATATTTATAACTAGATTATGGGTGTTTATAGTTTTCTACTTTGATGAAGGGTTTAAGAAAGAAAGGAACATTTTCAATAATACCGAAAAAAAAAGAATTATCCCAAAATTATAAATACACTAAAATAACATACCAAAACTATTGCATTCAACATGACATGCGTGAGCTTCCATATTTATAAGTACGTAGTACACATAATATCATGGTCAACTAATTTGTGGTCAATATCATATAATGGTAAATTATTATATTTCTGAAACTGGCTCATCTTGTAATTCCATAAATATCATAATCACTTAGTTTTTCAGTTCTATCAACTAAAAATCAGTAATAAAAATAATTTAAGAGAAGGAAACAAACAAATATGGCTAAAGCGGTGTATACATCTGTTCTCTCCATCAAATTCCTTGTTATGTTTGGCTTAGGTACCGTATACATTTTGATTTATCCACTTGTTTACTAATCAAATTATATGCAAATCTTTTCACACACAAAAAAAAAAATAACGTAAACTTCGGTTCTGTAACTGTCATATCCCCCAATTTGTAGTTCCTTTTTTCCTTAGGTTTACTCTTACCAATTTTCAAAAGCTTTCACATATTATCTACTTGGATTTTAAGTTCAGCTTTATTCTTTGGTATACATGTCATATGTTGTAGCTAGTTCAATGCATTAATTTCTCCTAAATAGTAATAATTTTGTTATGAAAATGGCATTGTTGGGCATAGTTGAGCAGAGTACGTATGGGATGCACGGCAAGTATGGGACCGTGTGAAATCGGTAAGAACTGTACTCTCAAGTGCAGGGCTACGTTTGGAGAAAACGCCAATGGTTTCTGTGACCGCAGCTCTGGTGGAGCTGGAGAATGTGTTTGCGTCTACCCTTGTCCGCCTAATGAGGCTCATATATGATTTTCTACTTTGAAATCTTTCAGCTCCTCACAAAACATATAAATTCAAAAATGTCAAAGTTGTAATTGTCATTGTTTGTGGCAGTGTTTTCAAAGCAATATATCCGATAGTCTTGGAAATCAATAAATGTCTAAAACACAGTGCTATTTGAAGTTGTTGGAGTTAGATCGAAATATAGATTAAAGTGTCTACAACCAAAATTTATCAAATGGAACCAAACAAAACTTATAAAACTTACAATATTCGTCTTAGAATTAGATACTTCTGACAATTTGTAACTATATATACAACCTTTTTGAAGAAAATTATCTTGAAAATTAGTCTAACATGTCAAACCAGAACGAAGGATATATAACAAAAATGGCTGGTGTAGACAAATTTTAACTCTGGATAATCATCACGTTAACCTACCTAATAGAATGCCATACCAAATCAATATATCACTGCTAAACCAAACCATACAAGAGTATCTACCTCTAAAATTAATGGTTCAACAAGAACGTTGAACCTTACCAGAACAAAGGATAAACAACAAAATTCCCGGTAAATAGCAATTAGCTACGGCTCATCGTCATTAGGAACATGTGAAGCCAATGATGAAAGTTAAAGGAAGATTGATTTTATTTTATTTTCAATGAATCGGATGATAGTTTATTTTTTTATTTTCATTCTAGTTACTACTGAAAAAATGAAATAAGAAAAAAAAAAACAAATGACAAAAAAAGTGCAAAATTTAGCGAAACATGACAAAAAAGGAGAAAAAAACTATCATGTTTTAAGTTGCTTCTTCAAAAGTATCCCATACAATTGTCTGAAAAATTGTGTTCAAAACCGGTACTGGCTCGTCCTCCACGGTTTTTGTTATAACAGGAAACCGCAAAAGGAACATGAGGACACTGAAAGGAAGGCAACCCACAAAAGAAACAAGTGTATTAAAAACAGAAAGTTATGGATTTGCTCTGAACCATGTAATGATATTCAACAGCTTCTTCAACCCTTATACAAATTTTCTAAAAAGAAGATATGGATTTGAAAGCTTGTTACATTTTTGGAAAACTTGTAACAAAATTCAGAAAGCTTTAGATATTTGAAATTTTGAATGAACTTTCACAGTTTTCTGATTATGTTAACTCATGCCAAAACTAATGCGTTCAAACATGACATTAATGAACTTCCATATTTATTAGTCGTACACATAAAAATACAGTCAAATAATTTGTGTTCAAACAAAACAAATAAGGAGGTAAATAATTATATTTATGACTCTCGGTCACCTCGCAATTCTATAAAAATATTATTCTAGTAGCCACCCACTTTTTCATGTTTACCAACTAAACTCACTATTAATTCTAAGATAAGGGAAGCAAACAAATACTATGGCCAAGACAGCTTTTACACTTGTTCTCCCCATCATCTTCCTTGTTATGTTTGCCTTAGGTATACAATACTCTGTTCATTATCCATATCCCCCTGAATACTGTAGTTCTTTGTTATATTCTCCTTATGTATATATTTATATTTGAGGTTTACTCAAATTTCTCGGAAATGGTATAATTATGTCATCTAAGTATTAAAATGAGTTTTTTTTCTTTTGGATATTGTAGTTAAGGAGAATATGGGATGCTCGACAACAATTGGACCATGCGAAGTGGGTAAAAACTGTAGTCCCAAGTGCTGGCATAGATTTGGAGATTTTGCCAGTGGATACTGTGACCGTAGCAGTGGTCGACCTGGAGTATGTGTTTGCATCTACCCTTGTACACCTCCTCTCGATGCCCATATGCAGTGATATTTCTACTTTGAAAACTTTTATTTTTTTGTATTTCTTCAAAATATACAAGTTGAATAAGGTTATAAACACAAAACTAGTTTACAATCATTGGAGTTGCAACTATAAAGATATAATGACGAAATACGAGTATACATAATTTTAACAAAACCAGCAAACCATATAACATCAAACCAATCAAATTCAACAGGTCATGCGTAGTGTAGTAGTAACTTAGCGGGATTAGACCAAGCTGCAATTCTCAACCAAATTGAAATTCAATTAGTGAACTTCCATATTTCGAAATTATTCAAGTCACACATAAAATTACAGTCAACCTAATGCGCATACCAAACCTAATGAATTTACTAGTGAACCGTACCAGACCGAATGATACAGACGGGTATTAGGGGAATTATCTACGGCTCATCATCGTAAGGAACATGTGAAGCCGAGGATGAAGATAAAACGAAGATGGGTTCTCTGTTGTGTTGAAATTCACCAAGGAGAGAAGAATGATCAGCTTCGTGGCTGATGCAGTTATTCCCGGTCATGTCAAGACGTTTGAGATCACCTGAACACAATCATTACATAATAAATAAAAAATGAGTAAAGTGGCCCAAGAATCAAGCTGAGGATGGAAACCGATTCCAGATGTATTCTTACCTTTTGCACTTCTCAGGGAATCACGTAGCATAAGCAAGGATTCGGGTGGCATAAGATTGTAGGATGCATCGACTGAGACGAGTTTTGGTGCCAGTGGTATGAGCTTTGACAGAAATCTAGCGGTCTCTAGTCCTCCACGGTTTTTGCTATAACGGGAAACCGCAAAAGGAACATGAGAAACTGAAGGTGGAGCAGTGCAATGTGTACAGAAAACAGAGGAGATGGGTTTGCTATGAACCTTATATTGATACTCCGCAGCTTCTTCAACCCTTTTACAAGTTTTCTGCCTAGCTCAAGAAACCCAACAGGACCTAGTCCTATACCCGATATATTGAGAGACTCGATGGAGATTGTCAAGGAGTTTACTATAGCCTCCGAAACCTCGCTGAAGAACAAGAACAATAATTTTTTGTTAAAAGAAATGACACACTTTATGTTGGTATAAAGTGATATAGAGTTTGTAAATTTTTGAATACCGTCCAAGGGCATTATCTGCAACAGATAGGAACTTTAACGGTCTCTCCCGCGTTGAGAGGGTATCAAGAAACTCGATAACTCCACAACATGATAGCTCACAGTTCTCCAAGTTCAAATCGGCTAAAGGAGAATCCGGATTCTTTGTGAAGTAAGATATTAAGCTTCTGTACCACTCAATAAAAGCACGCAAGAGAAATGTTATTCTGTTGAATTTATCCAAGATTGCAAATGCAGGAACTTAAGAGGATAAACCTGATCCCACCGTCCTCAATGGGGTTCCCGCTCAGGTCAAGAGATTCCAACCTGGGCATATGACGAAGAGCATGCGCAAGATTCTCTGCATCGTATTTGTCAAGCTCATTCCCCCTAGAAACACATTTCCAACAGTTTCACAAGGTTTCGAGGCTTAAAACAGTAACAAATATCCCTTTCCCAAACAATACCTTAGGTTAAGCTTGCACAGCGACTGTAAAGACTTTCCAGATGACAGAGAACCAACAACAGATCTCCAGCTGAAAGTGGAAAGCCATCCTGAAATCTATATATTCTATGTTGTTCAGCCATGAAAAGAAAACCATATATCAGTTTGAACAAGAAGAACCACGGTGGTACCCACGTTGTTTTCAGAGAGGTCAAGGGACGAAAGATTTGAGGATGAATCAAGAAGTGTGGAGAAAACCATCCTCGCGATATGCTGATCGAGGTGACTATCGCAAAATTGTAAAGAATGCAAGGACCTGAAAGAAAAAAAAAGTGCATAATGAAAGGACAAAGACTATATAAAAAAAGAGACTTTGACAACCAAATGAGCAAATACTTCACAAAGACACGCTTTGGCATCAGTTCATATGTCTACCTCACCGAATTAAGGAATGAAATGAAATCGGAAGGCGCGGAAAGTGGATCTATGTCAATGCTAGATGTCTTTATACAGAAACGTTGAATCCCATTTGTGTGAATGTCCTTTTCATGAAGAGAAGCGCAGATTGCACTGATGAAACTCGAGGAGAGCTTACAGTGAATAAATTCAAGTGAAGTTAATGTTTCTCGGCTCTGGATCAAGAGCTTGCACAAGGGCTCAACCTGTCGTATCATGGATCATCAGGAATATGATTCCAGCTAATAAACAGATGCAACTACGTAGTGAAATTGCCTTACATGTTTCTCAGACCTGATCAACCGTAAATCCAAAGTATGCAATTTGCTTGTCCTCAGTAACTCCTACAGTAACGAAACCTAAACATTATTTCTGTACTCCTTACTCTCAAGGTAAAATGATTGATGTATCTAAAAAGATGCAAATTTGAAGTTCCAAGAGAAAGATAGGCATCTAAAACAAAATAAAATAGCGCCTCGACCAGTGATACTAAAACAAAAATAAAGCAAAGATGACTCTATTTTACAATCAAAACCTCAGAAGCATTATTCTAGTTACTTACACAAGTTTCTGTAACGCAGAGCACATTCAGAAGCCTCAGGCACCTCCAAAGGGTAAGAACAAAGACAAAGAAGCAACATATAAAACTTAGGCAAGCTGAAAGTAATATAGAGTGAGGCCCTAAACACAAAGAATGCGTGAGGATATGAAATGACTAATCATCAGACAAACAGAAAATGTAATTCAACCTAAGATACGGTCCAAATGTCAGGAGATGAAAAGATAGTTCCGCGCAGACACATTTCTGAAAATCCGTGTGCTCTTCATGGCAAATGTATCTCAATATCTTATCTGCAACAGGGAAAAAAAAAACAAGCTGAATAGTGAGTCTTACGCAACTGACGAATCAGTCTCAAGACTAGAGCACGCACCTGAGACATTAATGGAACTTATCCGGCCAGTAAAACACGGACGCATAGCTACCTCAGCTGCTTCATCAACACAACTGTAACTCGGATTAACAGCAAAAAATCAAAAGGAAGGAAAAGAAAAGAAAAGCAAACAAATAAATCATGATGGGTTATTTCACTTTTGCAGATGCTTTTCCCAGTATAGCTGTTGCCAGTCAGTTGGTGGTTCCACGAGGTCGATGAGCTCAGGCCACCGCAGCTTAAACAGAACCTTCCAGGAGTGACCGAGTACATCGTTTCTGCAGTTTCAATCTCTTCTCAGTTGGAATAACCAAAAAAACCAAAAAAAAAAAAACGAACCTTGAGCGTTTTCTCCAGCAACTAGTCAAGCAATCATCACCAGATTCGTAATCATCCCAGCAGTTGAACGGCCTATACAATTTTTCTCCAGGAAATGGAAAAGAACAAATAATGTATATATCGATTCATCTTTCAACCCATCGAATTCATAACCCCAAAAATCTTAATCAAAGTTCATCAGAAAGTGACCGAAAATCGAATCAAACTAAACAAAAGTCCGATTAGGCAATAGTACTCACATGTGGGTCTGGAAATTCTGTAACGCAAGTGCAGGCAAGTGAGCGATAACACCATCAAGCAACTCCGATGGAAGCTCGTACACATCCGGAACTGGATTATCGCCTGAGAATACACCAAAGCCCAACTCAAATCAGAGCAGAACCAAATTGGGAATTGGATGAAAATAGCATCTCCAATTACTTTGAAGGAGCACAAGTTTGAGGGCTTTGATGCAGAGAAACGCAAGAGATGGAGCTTTCGTCATCCTCACTCTTACGCTGCTCTCTCGCTGTTTCTTTGAAACTCCGTGATTCTCTCTTAATGATGGGCCGGACGTACAAAACAATCCATTAGTATGGCCCAATGAGCTTAATTGTTGGGCTAGAAAAAAATACCAATTAACGTTATTAATCTAAATACTTATGATTTGTCAATGACGTGTCAATTTTACAATAATTTTCGACTATAAAAGAATTTTTAACCTTATTTTTTAGTTACATATCATCTTTAATTAGTTTTAATTCGACAATGTGATAAAATAACTTAAAACATACCACTTTAAATTATTGTGGTTTACAATTTCACATTATATTATCAATCAAACCGTTTTTCAAATTTAACCGATATTTAGTCAAATCTAATAACAAAGTAAAAAAAAAATGAATATCTAATGAATGACAGTATTTATGATGTTTAGATTAGAGTTTTTGACTTCAAAAATTTTAGTATAAATATATACGACTTCTCTCTAATTTTCTTACACCCTTATTGTTAAACTTCTTCCTTTTTTTTGAGTAAGCTCGTACAAAAAATTTACAAAACTACATCTACAATACATAAAACAGTAATTAAAAAATCTCAAAACTATTTAAACTAAATTTGTTGGATACTAATATATTTTTATTTAGTCTCTTTTATATTGTTTTTACGATCATGTTTTCAAACATTAAAATACAAAAAAATTTAGCAAATAAATATATTCAACAATATAGAATAAAAAATGAATCCAAAATATTATTAAATTTTAAAACAATTAACTAGAAAATTATATCAGCGCGGAAAGTTTATATTATTCTTCAAAAGGATGAATATACACATTTTCAACAACTGTAATTTGTAAGGATTATTCGAACCTAATTCTTACGTACATACACCATCAAAAAAAAAAAAGAGTAAAAAAATAAAAAAATAAAAAGACAAAAACAAAAAAGTATCCAAGAAATTAAAAAAAAAAACAAGTCAGCAGATAAGAGCGAAACAAATTACAAATCGATTACAAGTTTACAACACATCATCAGACCGGTTTAACTATTTGTACTTAAGCAAAAATGTTGCTATCTGCAGGCGACGACTAATGAAAACGAAATAATATTTATAAGAAAACCAAAAAAGAAAAAAAAAAAGAAAAAGAAAAGGAGACACCTTTACAGGCAAGAAGGCCATTGATTGATTGAAAGAGCTTGCGGATTAATCTCTACCTTATCCCTCAATAATATTGCTAAAATCCAGAAATGCGGCGTAATTGCTGCCATGTATCGTTCGCTTCCACTCTCAAGATCCTCAATTTTGTACAAGCTTTCTTCGGTGTTTCCATCATAATCTACTCCATATGGATGCTCGATCAATACCACCGTCACGTACCCGTCGACCCTCCACCGTCGTTGAAGAATCCTGTTGATCTCACGGCAAGCTTCGTTGTTGGGTCTAGTGGGTTTAACCTCCGTTCGTTGGACCTTCCTGCTCCATGGTACTATTGTATTCAGTGTATTTCTTTTCAGTTTCAGGGTTTCGACTTAGATTCATGTTAATTCACTTTTTTTAAGTTTCCAATTTTAGGGCTTTTACCTAAAAACAGTTTCAAAATTTTAGGGCTTTAGTTAGATTCATGTTAACTCAGGTGGATCTTGGTGTGGAGTGGCCGTGGATCAAGTGTTGGGTTTTAGTCTCTGGGGGATTGCTTGTTAATTCTTCAAATTTGGTCTTTTACTAATGAGTAATGAAGTAGATGAACATAAGGGCAAGCTTTCAATGCGTGAAGATGACTTCTTTTTCAGCTCAGCTACATTTTGATGCTGAAGGAACTCTTGTATTCTTAAATTTAGCATTAGGATTATTACGTTTGGATCCTCTTCTCTCAGTTTAAGTAAAACCCCTGTCTGTTTCTTCTGCCCTTTGTTTATGCAGGTTCATCTACTCTTTTATGGCGGTTGGTATTTTGGTCTGCATTGTTACCATAATTGGTTTCATAGCTGCTGAAGCTATCAATGGCTGTTGCTTGTGTTTCGTATCCTTTTACAGAAACCTTGCTCCACTTTTCCTATCTTGTGTGTTAATCTATCGAGTTTATCATTACGGTTTATTGGAATCGGTTAATTTCGTTTTTTTCCCTTGACGGTTTTAAAGTACTCTATTCTCAAAACTCTGCTCATTCTACTTGAAGCCGCCCTTGTAGCATTCATCGCTATTGACCGTCACTGGGAAAAGGTGAGATCTTCCTTCCTTATATATTCGAATCTTGTTTCTTGTGTTCTTGGCTTGTTTGAAACTGTTTAAAGTCTTGTGTTCCGTAGGATCTTCCGTATGATCCAACTGGAGAACTCAATAGTCTTCGAGTATTCATTGAGGAAAACATCGATATATGCAAATGGGTCGGGATTGCTGTGGTAGCGGTCCAGGTAAAACTCAGATCACTTCTTTTTTTAACTTTGAGCATTTCATGATAATATACATCTATTCTCTTTACTCTTTAGAGAGAGAGAGAGAGAGAGAGAGAGAGAGAGAGTTTAGAGTTTAAAGATTCAAACTTTCACGAATCTTTTCTTGCGTTTCTATAATTGTAAAACACGCGACTCCTGTTTTTTTCCAGCTGCTGTCACTGCTACTAGCCATGGTTCTCAGAGCTATGGTTTCTCCCGGGAGACCCGAGCTTGACGATGAGGAAGACTATGAGAACCCGAGGAGTAGAGCTTGGGACCCACTTCTTGGTTCGCAAGGAAACCAAGCGTCTGCTGGGCCAAGCAAGATTGAAAACTGGAGCTCTCGAATCAGGGAAAAGGTATAATGCTTGATCATTTCTCCAGTTTCTTGATGCGTTACATATATCAGATTTGGCTTGTGAATCTGTTGTTGATTGCTTAATTTTATTTTTGCAGTATGGATTGAACCAAAGCCAGGCGGTGAACCCGAAAGGCTGATGAAGCCAAATAAACATGATTCTGAAACTCCATGCGTCCATATACTCTCTGTCAAGCTCTTTTCTCTATGTTTTGCTCTCTGTAACTTCTCTGAGTGTGCATAGATATTTAACCCGAAAACAATGCCGTTTTGTGTCTCACACGAACCGCATTTGCATCTCTATTTGTGTGTTTGCTTGTAGAATCCTTTCTTCTCCAAACAACATTTTAAAATTGGCATTTCAACTATAGAGTTTTTTCCTTTCATACACAATCAAAATGAAAAAATGAAAAAGAAAAAAAATCTGAATTTAACTATCTGAATTGGGCATCCGAAAAGGATGTAAATGTATAGTCTTGGTTAAACTATTTCATCTATGATGATATATATATGTTTCATGAAAACAAAACACTTGTTGACTACTAAATTATATACATTGTTTCATCGAGTAAGATCGAAGACTGCCTCTTGAACAAGCTCTTGCAACAACATCACTTCAATTTCAATCCCCAAGTTGTTCACTTCGGCTTGCGAATTACGACTCCACATTTTTCCGACAACCTCGTCCCTCAACACACTTTCTCCTTCCAAGCTGTTAGAGTCCTGAACCGCCAAGTCCTTTAACTCTGTCCAAACATGTTCCAGCATGTCAAATCCCGAGGTCTCCGCGCCTGCTGCTGCTGATGTTGTCTCTGTTATGATGGCATTGACGCAGTCAAACACAAGCTTGCGGTTTGACCGCTGTTTCCTGCGTTTGACGAGTTCTTTGTTGGCAAATGTGTCTCTTAATGATGGGTCCAAAGGGCAATCCGGTGAGTGCCACCGAGTCATAAGCGGATCACTGCCCCTGAAACCGGACGCTTTTAAGAGTGTTTTGATCAAGTAATACCAGTCTTCCTCTTCCTTGATTCCCGTTGCGGGTTTAGTTATGTATGACTCATCTTCCCATGAGAAAACCCGAGCGATTGATTCGATTGGAGGTGATTTGTCGATTAGACTAGATTTCAGAGACATTTCTTCTCCTGTGACAAGTGACAGTAGTAGCAAAGTATTACAATCGATATAACAACTCTCTTATACAGAGTTTAACAGCAGAGAGATGTAAACTAACCTTGACTGGTCCATGGCTTTTTTGACCCCGAACGTTCTGATCTTCCCACATATTCCTCTTCGAAAGGCTGCTGTAAAACCGAAACCGGACTCGGCTGGTCTTGGTTTTCGTTCGGTGCAGTCACTTCTCCCTGCATACAAATAAATGGCGGATGGTTAAAATAAGAATGATTACCGAGCATTCTCAAACTCACAACAAGTTTCACATACCTTGCTTGTAAAAATACTTTGTCGTTGTAATGCATCAGTGGGCATAGCCAATTTAGACAGAACATCTGTCTTCTCCTTGTGTGCTTTCTTATTTCTGAAGAAGAAAAAGCTTGAAACTTTCCATGATGATTTCAAGCTTCTTGACTCGGTAAGCTCTCCGTGAGCTTGTGCTCTTGAAGTCCCTGAAACAGACGTTCCACCACTGAGTCTAATCTCAGGGACTGATTTTGACCTTTCAAGGGTATTCAAAGAATCGCTTGCGCTTTCTACTTGATCTAGACCACTGCCTATACATGATATTGATCTTCTCGATTCTTGTTTTGCTTTCGTTTCTGAGAGTGCAAGCATATCGCCTAAGGCGGTTGAGGCCTTTGGGAAGTTTTTTTGTTGCTGTGTGTCTCCGTTTAGTGACATCATTGC
The DNA here is from genome assembly GCF_000478725.1 of Eutrema salsugineum. Taxonomy (NCBI): domain Eukaryota; kingdom Viridiplantae; phylum Streptophyta; class Magnoliopsida; order Brassicales; family Brassicaceae; genus Eutrema; species Eutrema salsugineum. Next base: position 10,551,625 of record NW_006256895.1, read on the forward strand.
CCATCTCTCAGAAAGCCGTTTCTTTGCCTCTCTGTAGACAGATGACTCTGGAGAAAACGAGGCTCGGCTGAACAAAGAAGAAGCTAAAGGACTCTCAATCCTATTCGCACAGTCCCATGAATGCCTAAAGGATGGTGACATGGTCTCAGAGTTGCTAATGTTCCCCACTGGATATTCGTTATTCGACCTGTTTAACGAACCATCATCACCGATATAAGCCTTGGACAAGACAGAAGAACCAGAAGAAGAAGAAGAAGAAGAAGAAGAAAGAGTCTCGTTCCTGCAGTGTCCCCTAAAAGTTTCACGTATTTGACGTGTAATTTCCTTTGCAACTTGTCTAGTCTCAGCGTCTCCAGACTCATCAAAATAGGAAGGAAGTGATGAAGAAGCAATAGCCTTTATATCTAGAGCCTTCCCTGGACTAGGCTTCAAGACAACTATTCGAGTTGGCTGCGCAGCATCGATCCATCCAGTTTCCTGATTCGAAGAAGCTGATTTCTTAATCTGCTTGCTCCTGCTATCTTGAACCACACATTTCTGAGCATCAACGGTCTTTGCAGGTCTCAACACCGTAATGCGCGTAGCCTCTGGATGAGGAGGAACATGCCGGAATTCAGAAAGATGCTGAGAAAACAAAGAATTTGATTCCTGGAGAAACTTAACGAATAAATCTTTGTTGGAACTCAAAACCTCAAGAGCCTCTTGGAACTCCTTGGACCTGTGAAGCTTGTCATCGGTTACCAAGCGTTTCGCTTCCATGAAATTTCGACGAACAAGATCCAACGGTTTATCACTACTCATGCTTCCATCAAACTTTCCTTTTCTTGAAAGGTTCATAGACTCCCAGATTTCATATCCATCTTCGAATTCTCCATGGTGCAGATTATCCACAGAACTCAACGAACAGCGTGAAGAGCTTCTGGATCTGCTCCGTGGTTCATCTGTCTCTAGACCCATTAATTTAGCAACCACATTACTAGAAGAACTCTGTCTATCTTCAACCTCTTTCGACATTTCTCTAGCAATGAGTTTTCTCGTAGATACACTTGTCTCCTTGGCTCTCCTTAAATCGGACATAGCCTCTGTGCACAAGAGACAGATGAAGATTTAGCTTCAGTGTGATCTCAAAATCGCAAAATCCCAGGCCTCGCTGAATCTGCATTTCCCAGATTTCGGCATCATGAAACTGAAAATCAGTGGAATAACTTCCACACTATATAAACTCTAGACGAGCTCGTGAATATGTGAATCAAATTCGTTCGCCAAGAATCGAAAAAGTAAGGGATACGTAAATCAACTGGACCATGTAAAGAAGAAGCTCCGAACGAGCAACAATAAAAGGGATTCAAAGCATCGGAAAGTGAGATCGGAGCTTTAAGTCTCAGATATGTTCTGCTTTACTCAGTGTGTGAGAGAGAGAGAGAAAAGATAGAGTGAGAGAGAGAGACCTGCTAGAAGGTAGCTGGAATTAGAAACATCTCCAAGCTCCGCCGGTTTATACGCCGCCGTGGTGTTACCTTCGCCGGAAAAGTTTTTCGCTGAGTGAATCTAACAGTCGCAGCTATTTGGGGGTGACGTCTTCTGATACAAAAGGGCCTTTTATTAGAGGGAAAGCTGCAAATGACATTTCATGGCTTCGCCTTTGTAATTTTATTAAATAAAGTTTGTGTTTTGACGTATAAAAATAAAGTTTGTGTTGATAATTACATACATATTCGTTTTTTTTATAATTATTACTTGTATATACATATTTTAATTGAAGTTAGTTTTTAATAATAAGGCCGGACCAATTAATTTAGATGCCCGCATCTAATTTTTTTTAATATATTATTTATATTTGTTTAAAAAATTAAAAATGAAACTAAAATTTTATAAGACAATCAAAATTTATAAACAGTTTTTAAAGAAAAAAAACCAATAAAACATATAATTTATTGTTGAAATATAACATTTTTTGCATTTTTCCGTACAAAATTATTCATCAAAATCATTCATCAAACCTGTACTAATTTGAATTTTTAAACTTTTAGCTGTGGATTTGTATAACAGGACAAGAAAAATGGTAAATTAAGAATTTCCTCCTAATTTTTGTGTTATTCAATTCTATATATTTTTCTCTCATACACGAAGAATAAATTTAGAAGAAAATTTGGCATTGTATGAAATATTGCAGTTGCTAATAAATGATTCAAGGCAAGAGTCGATAAAAAAAAAAATAGCATGTTATCTGTTTTATCATATATATAGTCAAGCAAGTATAAGAGAATAATGATAATCTACTCTAATATGTATTTCATATACCCAATATAATTGGGACCAGGAATATTTTAAATGAACCAACCAACTTATGCTCTTAATGTCTTTTTTCTTATCCGAATGTATCCAACAAAAAGAAAATCACATTGAGATGCAATCATTTTGATAATTGAGTTTTAATTTTATTGACCGTCTTTGAGCATTTCCTTATATCCCTTTCTATAACGTATAACCAAACCTATCCCAAACTAAAACATCCAATGGCCTTGTAGACCACATTTCCAACGTTTCTCTTGTTAAGACTTCATATCATGAACCGGCTCTCATAACCAAACCATCAAACTTTCAACTTTTTCAACCGGTTCTTAGAATTTCGGTTACATTGCATTAACTACGAACTAACTTTTTGAACAAGTTTTATGTCCGCTTGTCTGGCCAAACTAACCCTTTGTTTGGTTATTATAGGTGTTTGTATTTATGGAAATTATGAGCATATTTAGTAAATCAGTCAATATAAATCAACTGATTAGGATCAGGAAGATGTGCTTACAATTTATATTAAGAAGTTGCATACGAAGTAGGATTAAGAAACTAGCTGTTTTTGGTGTGCTTACAATTTCTAAAATACAATTGTTTTAATGCATTGCCATTAATTTGAAACATTAAATATTGTTGTGTTGTGTTTTCTGGGTGAAAGACATTAAAGATTGTTGTGACAAATATATATACATTAAAGATGGTTTAAATGTCTTAACAATTTTGAAAAAAGCAAGAAACATATGAAACTCGAGAAACATTTTGATTTAAGCTTAAGACCAACTATATATATCTGCAATAACATGTTACATTCCTTCTATAATTCATTGTTTCCTTAATTCTAGCTTTCTCAATCTAGTTAGTGATTTTCATTTTAGAGAACGAGCTTCAACGACTTTGGTAGTTGAGAAGGGTCCAAGAGGTGGATCGAAAAAGAAGACGGAAACAAAGAACTTGTCAAAGAATGGTGACCAATTACTAATGTCCCCATGAATAACTCAGGATTAGAGATCATTTACAATCTCAACCATATATCAGTCTATGTCAGGATCGAATTATATATCAATCGACATCTCCTTCAATCAATTCATCAGTAACGTGGTTAGGACAAGATCTAAAATCATTGATTCTTGTGTCCTCTGAACTTAAATGTGTTATCTAAACGAATGTAGAAACAACGACATGACAAAAATGTGGTAAGAGAGTTACTGACCTGTGGCAAAACTCGGTTTGAATTGTTCTTCAGCTGCCTTCTTAAGCACATAGCTACCACAAGGGGTTTTACTTCTATGAATCAATCCAAGGTTGAGGTGACTGAAAACTAAAGGGTATTAGATCATGGGATTCAAAATGATCGCTTTGTGTAGGACTAGACGCTTCCAGCAGATTTGAATTGCTGATGCTGGAAAATCGAAAGGATTCTATTTCACATCCAAGGACTTCAAACGGGAAATGATCCACTGGTGGGTTAGAAAGATTATGATTGTATGTGTAGTCTGAGCTATTTGTGTGATGAAATGTCTGGAGATTCTGGTTTGCAGCTACAAAATCTTCGTCATCAATAATATGCCTCTCAAATTCATGCTCAAAACGGCTCGTTGGTGGTGATAGGAAACTGCCTGAAGTGTAATGAGAGAGCAGAGGTAAAGGGTACAGCTCTTTTGTAACCAGATCATGGGACGAAGAATAGTCAGAGCTCCATGGATTATCAGTCAAAGATGAGGATGGTGCATTTGGATATGTGATGAGTTTTGTGTGATGACTCAGTGGCAAATCATCTGTCTTTCTGGTGCTTGCCGTTTCAGTATTCCACTCGAGAAGTAATGCAGAGGAAGGCTCTCTTTGATCAAGTGATAAGTCCTCTGAGCTGAACCCACTTTCTTCTCTGTGATAACCCAGTGAAAGAGGCTTGTATTTTCTGAAATGAAGGCTAGACATTGGAGAACAGCCCAGAGTTTTTTCAACGGGAAAGGACAGTGATGCCTTCTGTGTCAACAATGAAGGTCTGTAAACCAATTCCTTAGGATATGAGATGGAATATCGAATGTCTTCCGGATCTCTTAAGATGGAACTGCTGTGAACATGATCTATTTCAAACTGCAGACTTGGTGGAATGCTATTTTCCAGCAACCCATGCCAAGAGATCGATCTGGCCCTTTCCATTTTCAGACTGTGGTCAAATTCTGTACAGCTTTCATGGGACTTCTTGAGAAACTTTGATCCAGGAGAATCAAGAAACGTTCTTCTTCTTTTCACTCTATCCGTCCTCTCCTTGGAAAACCTAGAAGGCTGAGAGGAGATAGAAAGTGCTTAGGATTGATCGAGATAAAACAATTGACAAGTACCCGGGGATTCTATCTAGCTTACATGAGTCTCCTCCGTACCAGGGAACAGCCGAGTTAGGAGAACAGAAACTAAATCGTGCCTGAAAAATGTTTTTCTTCTGAGCACATTATAGAAGCCAATACAGAGATCGAAATAAATTAGACTAATTGTGTACCCGTTTGAGGTAAGCTCAGTAGACCATGTATCTTTGACCCACTGATTCAGTCTCTTCCTCTTCGAAGAGAATAAGTCTCCTTTCTCATCACTGCTTCCTGATAATTCGAACTACATAATCATGTTTCTTTGTATTATAGATGAATCTAAGACATAGGATATCCAAAAACTACCTCCGCATCTCAGGTTGTTACCACCTCGAACTGTGTCCTTATCTCTACTGAATCCAGAAGAAGATTTCCCAGGATCTTTCTCTAAGAAAAACAAAAACAAAAAATAGATTCTACAGAACTATTAGCATCTATCCTGATAGACAAGAGAGCATATCATCTGGCACCAAGAAATCAAAGGAAGGACCTTTATCCTTTCGAGTCAAGTTGACAGGTGACATAGACAAGCCACATGAACCACGTCTTGCTTTGTGAATGGGTGTTGAGAAGCTATAACTATTGCATCTATCTTTAGCTTCGTGGTCTGTTCCTGCATATTCTGGTTTTTTCAAAACCGGTAGACGTGAAAATCCAGGGGAAAGCCAAGCAGACACGACTATCATCATCATCACAAGAAGAGATAAAAAAAACCCCAAAGCATTGTGGATTTTACCTCCTCGTTTGCTTCTGGATTCGAAGGTTTTCGGAATTTGACTGACTTTATTCGATGGCTTGGAGCCAGAAGATTCAGAGCAGATACCAAAATCAGACTTTAACTTCTTAAAGAACGCAAACTCCGAGGTCTTGGCATCAAGCGCTGCAAATGATAGTCAAATTCAACATTCCAAATCTGAGCTTATTCGGGATTACATATGAATCTAGGCGAGACACGAACTAACATCGACCGGTTTGAGCTTCTGGGGAATCGTTCAAGGGACTCCGATGATCAACATTGACGAAAGTCACGCTTCTCCTGCGTTTCGAATCTAATCCAAAATGAAGGAAAATTCAATAAAAACACACACACATGAATACACACCCACGGGAACGAAATCGAGGATTAAAATACCTGAAGAGCTCGAAGGATCAGGATTCGTGAACCCAAATTGCGGATCGTTCTTCTTTAGGGTTTCGGTCGCTTTCGTTCGGTGATTCCGTCTTCTCATCACAGATTATTGAAATCACTCGAAGGCGACGATGGATGGAGGAGAAATTTCACGCTTCCATGGCGGTTCATAAGATTTTTCAAATGCAATTTGGCGGCAAGGCAACCCTAAATAATATACAAAGGTTCTCTCGTCATAAAATAGGTTTTTTTTGCTGAAAATAATTAAATTTTCATTTTAAGGTTGCCACGTCATTGCATTATCTTGAAGAACCCAGATGTAATCACACGTGTCATATCACAAGTGGGTGAAAACGATTCGTTTTAACCCCAAACACATCTCGAGCTTTGTCCTCATTTCCTTTTTTTTCTTTAGCCTTTTGGATCACACAACCAACAAAATCCCCCAAAATCACACAGATGGCGATGACGTCAGCAGCTACCGGATTTATCCTGACGGCCAACGTCACTGCGGCTGTAGGCGGCGGTTCTTCGGCGTCTTCAAAGATCGCCGCCGTATCTTTCTTGCCGATGAGAAGCTTCGGTTCGAGGCTAGTAGTCAGAGCGGCTGAGGAATCATCTCCGACAACTGCCTCTTCGGAGGGTTCTTCGACCACCGCCGCTGCTGCTCCGGCGGAAGCTCCGGCCGCAAAGGCTAAACCTCCTCCGATTGGGCCCAAGAGAGGTTCTAAGGTCAGCTATTCCTCATATACATATGAACATATCAATCGGTGCAGCTATTATACATAGAATCTGTATAATCTATGATGCATGTTTATGCATCCTAGTTCATGTAGCTGGTATAAGTTCTTGGGTCTATTTTGATACGTTTAATAATTATGGGGTTAATGTGAGACTTTTGAAAATTTGAATCCTATAGTACAAGAAACAAGTGTCTGCAAATAAGTTCTTGGTCTATTTAGAACATTTTTAAGAGTTTTAGTGAAACTTGAATGAAATTTTGGGGGACTGGCAGGTCAAGATTCTAAGGAAAGAATCCTACTGGTACAAGAACGTCGGATCAGTCGTGGCCGTTGATCAGGTAATGCCTCTACTTTCCGAGTTAACGATCCAACGGTTAGATTTCGTTTCATCTTATATTCCGGTTTAAATCGACAGGACCCGAAGACCAGGTATCCGGTTGTGGTCCGGTTCTCAAAGGTGAATTACGCGAATATATCGACCAACAACTACGCATTGGACGAGATCGAGGAAGTAAAATGAGAGATTTGGTTTATCTATTAACCGGTTCGTCTGTTTGTAATCTTGAACCAAACCGTATGTACCAAAACGTTTACCAACAATTCATCTTTCCCTTTCACAATCTCAAAGTTGATAGCAAATTCCAAGTTGTGAATAATGATGGATCAGCAACTGCGGTTTATTAACAAAAACCGGCATGACTTTGTCTATTGCGTTGGCTTACATGGAAAGAAACACAAAAGATTCTTATCAAGTCACTATATAGGACTGTAACTTTGAATCGCCATATCATCTCGACTTCAATATCATTTTTTATCCAAGAGGTTCGCGGATTAAACAAGAAGGAAACATGAACTCCAACTTGCAGTGTTTCATCTCTAAACCTCGCTAAGTCTGACCGGTTTTTCCACTGGCTTCAGCTATCATTGGCTCCAGCTCACCCCTATTGTACAGCTGCAGTGTATCTGTTCAACAATAGAGATATGGAGGTCAAGATTAAGCAAGATCTTGGTGCCAATACACACATGATCTTATTAACATTCCGAGATTAAAAAAAAAAAACTAGGATCTTGAGGTAAGAGAGGAAGAGAGAGTGTACCTGAGCAGCCACCAATGTGCTTTCCTCCTGGTCATGAACAAAAACATGATATACAATTAGATTTGTCAATGTGCAGCGACGAAGATTTCATTGCACATTTAGTGTTTAAGAAATGTTCTGTTTTCAGGCAAAGAATCAAGAAAAAACTATCAGAGTATAGTTGGTAACTGATGCAAACGATGTAACAACTAACCGATGAAAACATTGGGAACAGTGTATTGTCCAGTAAGTCTCTCCAACACATTCTGCAGCTGCGACCCCTCCGGACCTGGAAATTTGTCGCCAAAAAACACCAAAACATTCGTAACATAATCGAAACTCAAATGTTCCGGACCGATACCATAAGGCAGAAAATGGTTTGGCCATAAAACATAAATAGGATAACATCCGGAGAGTCAACAAAATCTTGACAAGTCATAAGATTACTTGAGAAACAGAAGAAGCATACTGCCTAGGATCAAAAGGGTGGCAACTGGCAAGTAAGGTTGAAGCCACTAGAAATCCATTAACTGTGATTCCTCATATATTGTCCAAGAAAAAACTAAGGTCCTAGTAAAGAAACAAATCACAGTCATATCCAAAGTGTAAAGAAGCCAATCCGGGCCATAACAAACTCCTCTAAGCATAACTACTAGATCAACATACAACAAACCAATTCAATTTAAACAACCAAAAACAAAACACAAAAAAAAAAAAAAAAATCAAATCGGAAGACAAAGAAGAATCATATCTACTACTAGATCCAGTCTAAATGCTGAAACAACAAAAAACTTTCTACCACGCGTTTACCTTGATCAATCAAGACAATAATAATCAAAACAAAATTTAGCAAACTAATCAGACCCATATAGAGAAATCAGCGTAGAAAGCATACCAAGTTCATCCAATTCAACAACCAGTGGCTTAACTTGAAGGCTCTTGAACAAGTTCTTCACTTCAGAGGAGTATCTTCACCAAACAAACAAACAAACAAAAAAAACTAAACCCCGTCTTCAATTGAACAAATGCATAGTGATTTAGAGAAGAATAGTATGAGAGGAGTGAACCTACGAGCACCAGGATTTGGAGTAAACGACGACGGGGTTTTCTGCCACCGTCGATTTAACGCTCTCCTCCAGTGTCGATCCGAAGGAAGAAGAAGAAGACATGGCCCTAACAACAGAAGAACCGTGCGGTGGCCACGACGCGAGTCGGAGAGGTGTGGGCTTAAGACAGTTCCTGAAGGGTAACATGAAAGAGTTTCTGATTCCGCTTAACATGGAGATAGAGAGTGGCCGATTTGAAAATAGCGACGTCGATCTCAGGTTCGCGAGGTTGGCTGATGCGGCAACCATGGCGACTTCTTTTCTTTTCTTTTTTTTCTAATTCTCTCTGATTTGTCCTCCAGAAAATAAATTCCGATTTCTCTTCTCCGCTCTTTCATCTTAAGTTATTAAAGAGACGACCGGGTAAATATTTTAATTAATTTTATAGTTGAGATATATAGTAGTTTTTTATACCTGTGAATTATATTATTCGTACACGTTATTACCCATATGTTAGTCTGAAGTGAACAAACAAAAAACTAGTTGAATCCTTACATGCTCTTCAAGAAGACGAAGAAGAAGAAAGTATCATTTTGTACACATTTCAGCTTATCTTAGGGACCTTTTTCGCATATAATATAATGTATAACGAGGATAGAAGATTAACATTAAGAAGAATAAAGAAAAAGAAAAGATAAGACACTACAAGTCACTGATGAGACATTAAGATCTTTAAGACAGTAACAGATTATTCCAAAACCTGAAATAGGTTTCTTGTGTCTTCAAAATCCAATCTATCGAAAGTACACAAAAGCAAAACATGTGCTCTCTCTCCACAGATATTTCCATCTCAAGATGAATTTTCATTGCTTGGCTCACGAATCTGAATCGATGTTTTCGACAAGCTTGCTTCCAATTCATCAAGCTCATCCATGTCTAAATCATCATCATCATCGTCATCTTCATCGACTTCCTTCGAGCTCTGTTCAGCATCACCACTACTCTTGCTTGTCCCTGCCTCTGTTTCTTTGTTCTTTGCCTAAGAAACAAAAACTCAAGATTCCATTAACATCATGACTCGGTCGGTTTATAAGGAGATGAGAGAGAGAGAGAGAGAGAGAGAGAATTCACCTTCTGTTCAATCTCTTCCTCTTCTTTTTCCCTCTGGTATTCTTCAAAAGCCTCAGCATCATCCACAAACAAGCTTGCATTGGACAGAAACAGCTCCCGACCACTGAGATTACACAATGAATCAGCTTAACGAAAACAGAATAGAGGTGGGTAATCAACAGAATGATGAACGGGATTTACCTCATGCGGTCGTTCTTAGCTCTCTCCGCTTGAGACGCAGCCAAACCCGCATCCCTCTCAGCTATTTTCTTCCTCTTCCATTCCATAAATAGTGCAGGAGTCATTTGTGTTGCAGTTTTCAGTTTTGCACGCTGAAACACAGAACAAGAAAACAATTTTTCCGAGTTGAGGGCCCTAGCAGCTATGAGCAGATTGGGAATACTGGAAGAGTGTTAAACCTCATTTTCAATTTCTTCTTCAACTGGCATCTTTTGTGACTCCTCTTCCAAGAGTGCCTTCATTTGAGATTTAAGGATATATCCAGGAGGAAGAGCGTGTCTGTAGTGACACTCTTTGCCACCATTGGGGCAAGCCCAGAACCACCCATACTGTTTCTTTTCCACCGCATCCAGAAAATACTTGCAAACCTATTATACATCGGTAGACACACAAAGAAAAACCAATCAGCAGATTTCTAGTAGCTCAAAACTCTCATGGCAAGCTCAGTGAACTCGCTTGCTTAGGTTAATTTGATGAGAAATGTTTCATTGAGTTAACACGCCAATTTATGACTTCTCTTAGTATAGAAATTAGCTAACTTTCTCGTTCAGGAACAGTCATATGCTGAAAGTATGTCGTTTAAAGCCCTACCATCACCAGAAGAATGAGTTCTTGTCAGGCATTATCCAAAGGAGGAGAAAGGAACAAGGAACAACAACGGGAGGAAAAAAGGACGTGAAATAGTTCCTAAGATGAACCATGCTATTAGCTTAAGGCAACATATTATAAGGTGAATCTAAACCCCCATATCATCTAAACCTTGATCACAGTAAAAAGAGCAAACGCAACTGAAACTGACGTATCGCTTTGCACATCCATGAGTAGCCATCACATACTAATGGCTGAAAATTTGTACAAATATCACTTCAGACTTTCGCATAGTGCATTAACAAGAGAAACTCTACTGATAGGCATATATATTATGAAACCAGAAGCCCTGAATCAACATGTCCCAAACAAGCACCAAACAACAAAGTTGAGATAGAGGCAACTTACAATATCTGTTGGCTTATTCTGGTTATATTCATTTTTCTTTGATTCCACAACCTTTTCAAGGGTCTCTTGATCCCACTCCTCCATGTTTCCATCTAAAATCAGTATAAAATATACATAAATAAGCAACAACAAGACCATTGTTAAAGGGAGCGAATATAAGGTACGTTGTGCCACACTTCAGCCCATTTACCTTCATCACGCTTATCGCTGTAAATGTCAATCTTCTCACCCTTCCTTTGAATGTTCAAATCATGAGAGAATTTGCACTTGAATCCCTTTTGACACTGCCCAGCCTTGAAAAACTCACACAGGATGGACTTGGGATCCACACCTACAAAGAAACATAACCACAGTATTCAATAAACACATGGAAACCAGAGTGAACAAACCAAACAGGAGAAACAACAACACATATCACAGGGAAAATCAATTTTCATCAGAGCATATTTCATACATACCTACAGGAACTTTCGGCTGACTAATCGCTACCTTGAACAACTCATTCAATTCCTGTTCTCTCGCTTTCTCTTCCTCTTTTTTTTTCTGTCCTCAAAACACAAAACCCCATTTTCTTTTGTAAGAATCCAACCGAAAAAACAGCTACTTAATACATATAATTGTTTCAACAACAACAACAAATTATCCCTCACTCATTAGATTAAAATCTACTCCACTAGAAGCGAACTAACTCCCAATCAGCAAGAAACTCAAAACAAACCCATCTCAGGATATCAAACAGATTCACTGGTACCTTTGCTGCAGCTTTACTCGCATCGGGTTTAGGCTGAACAGATTGCTTGAGACTCTGAACATACTTCTGAACATTCTTGCTCTTGTTCTTGTTTTTAAGCCCGAATGTTTTGTCTTCCACTTGTTTCTGCTTTTTCGCCAAATCGGCCTTCGGTTGTTGCTTTGGAGGCATCTTCTTAAACTCGTCAAATCAATCGAAAAATACCAACTTTTTTTTTTAAAAAATGTACACGGATCGATTGGAAGGTTCTTAAGCTAATGTATCAAATTAGGGTTTTTAAGGCTCTGAGGGGGAAAACAAAAAAAAAATTAAAAACAGAAAACGAAAAAAAAAACAAAACCCCAGAATCTGTATCGAACCAAAACGGCGGAGATTCAGAAATTTCTCCAGAAACAGACCCCTAATGACTAATTACCGATCGAGATAGGAGCAAAAAGAGATGAGACAAAGGAACAACATTTGCCTGATATAAAGCCATATGTCCACTCCACAAACAAACACTAGCTTCTTACGATGTTTGGGCTTCATCTGCTAAATATTAGTGGGCCTACCTTAAGGTCCATACTATTGCTCTCTTGTGGCCCAGCTTTAGGCCTGTTAAGGTTATAACTTGTAACGGTCTTTTTCGGCGCGCAAGGACATTCATTTCATCGCCAACTATAGTCTTGGAGTGTGAGTGAACAACTTTCTTTTATATGCATATCGCTTTTAAAATAATTCAGTAGAGGAAATTAAAATAAACACAGATAAAAGCATGTCGATTTTTATTTTCCATTAAAACTTGTTTTCTTTTGTACAAACAATAACATATGGATGGGGACAACTTCTTCTTAGACCCAACATAACTACTTATAGATTTCAGCATTTAATCTTAAAAAGGAAATTTGAAACTACTAAAAGATATCAAACTAAATTTATTGGATCCCATTAGGAAAATGAGGAGAAGAGAAAGAAAAAACTGCCCAACACCAACAAGAACAGAGAAAATCTCTATTTTGTTTTAATCCCAGCAAAACAACATTTACTTTTATAAAATCTCTGGGATGAATAGAGATATACAATGGGAAACAATAAACAAATCGGCGAATCTAAAAAAAAAAATATCTTCACCGCCGTTTTCTCAGAGATTCTTTCTCCTGTTTTTGGATGGTGTTCTTGAATGGGAGCAGTTTTGGTTTCCCTGACTTACTATTGCAAGAAAATGAAAGCTGGATTTTCAAGAAGTTCCTCAGCAGGTTTTACTTGGGCAAAGTCCTTATCTTGCATTGAACTAGATAAGTCATCGATCAAGAAGGAAATGCTGTTGCTGCGCGAGGCCAAAAAGGACGGGTTGGTTCAGTTTCCATAAAGAAAAAAAGGTCATGAATTTGATTCATAGCAGCAAAAGAGATTCAAAGTTTCTTCTTCCTATATTAGCTAATTTAGCTTTTATACTAAGAAGAAGTATCCAAAGCACATTTACCTAGAATCATCTTTCAACAAGAAGTCGCTGCTGTCTGTCATAACTCCTGTCATGCTTGAGATGACCTGTTAGATCGATGAGCAAGCATCAAAACTACTAGAGCAAATGATCTCAAGGAGCAAAGGATAAAATCAGATAACTACTTCCCCAGAAAGCTTACATCTTGCGAAACACTTTTTGTGTTGTAGATTTCATCCTTGTACAGAGTACATAGTTTGAAATGCTGTTGTATTCTAAGGATCTGAGTGAAGGAAAAATGGTGTCAGCATAACCACAAAGTCAAAGCTCATCAGCTAAAAAAGAGTTGGCTGATAGAGAGACTTACTGGACACAGATCATTTGCAATCTCATCGTACGAGATTTGGTATTTTTTATGGATGAGCTGTTGTACATAGATTCAAGTAAAGTTAAAGTCGATATGCTTAGACTCTATTTCTGAAATTCAAAACAAGTTTACAAACATACCAAGAATCCAACTGCCTGTCTGGTATGTTTGAGTTCTTCCCAGCATGAGCCAACATACTATCAAAAACGGGTAACATAGGTGAGACATTCTGTTATGTGTAAACCAATTTACGATAAGAACAGAAGAAAAAGAAGGCTATACTTGGGAATACCTCTTCTTTTGTTTCGGAGCACCATTTCTCTAATTTTTCTAAACCAGATTTTACATATTCTCCATTGATAAATGAGCAGTTATCTGGCCGCGTGACAAGGCTGCAAATCAGAAAGAAGAAGTCGTTTAAAAGTTTGCTTATCACATAAATGCATATTCCATAATAGACAATAAACAATCTCTCACCTATTACATAGTTGGGCATTGATGAGTGAGAAAGCCTGAGAGAATATCTTCTGGATAAGAACCGGAGGAACCTGTAACAAGAATAAGCAACAAGAATCTCTTGACATTTACAGAGATAAGAGCTGTGAGTGGAAATGAGTTTCACATACAAAGTTCTCTTCAAGTGTGCTTAGCAGTGCATCTAAGCCTTCAATAATTCCTTGCCAGTATTTAGCAGTGCTTGTAGATAAGAGTGCAGTTCCCTTAAATGATTTTGGTGCCTAGAGAGATTCTCTCATGTCAGCTCACGACACATAGATACAAAGTCAATATGAAAGCAGAGAAGCATTGTGGATCATAGTACCTGGATGCAGAGAGAAAGGAAGGTGTTCAACTCCTTTTTCAGGTTATCCCAAATAATTCCAGTAATCTTTTCAACATATGCTGCAAGCTGCTGCTTGAAATGCAAAGCTGGGTCCTTGGCATCAACTGGTCGAATCGCTTCAGCCGCTGGAGAACGGAAACCCTGGCAAATAAAATATAAGGATTTAGAAAGGATTGTTTAGTTTTTTTTAGCAGAAACTCATCAACACAAGAGTATATATACCTTGGTCATCCATCGGACCAAGGAAGGTGACTTTCGAAGTGGAGTGGCCCCGGTTCCACCAGATTTCAGACTTTGTTGGAGCATGAACAATAGGGTCGAAGTATTGGATAACCAATATGCCAAATTAGGGTTGTCATCTTCATTCTGGTAGTAAGAATAACTGATCATTAAATTTTGAGAAAAAAAAAGATAAAAATAAAAGGGTTTTACGGAAGTAGACAAGACAGCCTCCATTTTTAGTACCTTAATAGCAGAACCAATCATTTGAACAAGACGATCAAACAAATTGGTTCTTTCTGCTTCAAAGGATTTCCAATGAAGAAGACATTTGTAGATGGTAAATGCTGCTACAGGCTTCCCCTGGCTAAATCCAACATTTTTTGTGACACAGTTGATAAGGGCATCCACATCCTCCTGTACCAAGAAAAAGAGAAAATCTCTCTTCAACCAAAGAGGGTACATATTAAAGACTGGAAGCACAAAATCGAGTAATTTAACTAAAAACCATACATGTTGAGGATCAATATGGGATCCCCTCGACTTAGAGTCAAATCCGGATTCTTGTATCCTTGTCGGTGTTGTAAACTCAGCTCCCTGTAGAGACGGATTTAAAGGATATACAAACAAATGGAGCAGATTTTCAGATACAAGTAGACGACAAAGCAAAGATATAATTTACATTGAGTTGATTTTCTTCGCTAGGATGGTGGCCATTTTGTAAGTTCTGCACGAACAAGAGCAATATTGTAATTAAATTGATTGAGAGAGTCAGATGTAGTCATCCAAATGTTTCTCTGGATATATATATACCTTTACTGGAGTAGAAGGGAAACGTCCTGATGCTGTCTTTACAGGTGTGCTTAAGACTGATTGCTTCAAAAGTTGATTTTCATATTTCACATCCTCTAATGTCTCTTCGAGTCTGCAAATGAAGAAAAAGCGCATATATTGACTGTCAGTGAGTTACCAAAACTCTGTTGATATTCAATAGCTAAGAGACCAATAGTGAATACTTGTGCAAGGCGGTCTTCAAATTAACAATTTTGTTTTCAGCTTCTAAAGCCTGTTTCAGCCTCTCCTCACTAATTTTGTTTGTCTCCTTGAATTTTTTCTCTGTTTCATCAATCTTCTCCTCCAGCGAACTTACCATGGACTGCATATGAAAGAGAAATGAAAATCCAAACATTGCTTTGTTTTCTAAAGCTTTGAAATTCTTGTTAAAAAAAATAAAAAAAAAGAAGAAGAAGAAGAAGAAGAATAGAGTAGAGACAATTCCCTGCCTTGAGTTTTTCATTTTCACTCTGAAGTTTCTCCATTAGCTCGGTGTCAACAACAGGAACCTCCTTCACTACAGGAACAGTTACCGCAGTCTTTTTTGCAGCTTCCACTTCCTTTAAGAGCGACACTTTGGTTTCCTTGAACTGGATTTGTATTTCCTCCAATGCTACTTGCAGTTTTGAATTTTCTTGTGTTTTACTTTCTTCCACGTCCACCTACAACGTCAAAGCCACAATAACAGGTGAAGGATGTGTTCAATCAGCATCCAGAAAAAGGTTTCTAGAAATAAAACTGTAGAAAACTGAAAAAGATAAAGGGCCGTTATATCAGACCCTCTTGCGTTTCTCTAACTGCAGTCTCCATGTGAGTTCTTCCACTTGCTTCTCAAGCTTACTCTTAGCAGCTTGAAGGGCTCCAGTTTCCCTTGCAGCCTGCAGGAAATATGAAGGCATCATTGCTGCAGTTTTTCATTTAGTGGAAAACCGAGCATCTTCTGTCTCTGTGTTTAAAACAATCAAATTGAAAGGGCAATAATCCCATTGTTTAACCTCATCACAAACCAATAGTTATCCGACGTATTACAATTTCCATGTGAAATGTCTAGAACTGAAACATAACAAAAACAGACAGAAGCTAGAGGTAGAAAATCTCACCATCTTAAGCTCTCGCAGTTCTTTACGGGCTAACCTCGCTCTCCAGGCACTTTGTGTTGTAATCGCTGCTTTCTTCAGCTTCTTGTAGTGCGACTCGGCCAGGAATCTAAGGCAATGGATCTGGTATATGCAGTGAATAAATAAAATCAGAGTGTAGAAGTTTGGTGGAATTTGATAAAAGCCTGCAAAGCTCAAAGATGAAAAGAAAAGAAAAGAAATTCTCTTTTCTTCCATCAATTTCTCTATTAAAAAAGTTTTTGCCACCTGAATCACAATTGTGGCCTTAGTCTTCCTCCGTAGTATATCACGAGCAGCCATACCGCGCAAACCTGACTGAACTGTAACAACAGCTTCTTTGTAAGACCGCCTATCAAAGTATATCCGCAAAGCTCTCTGGATCTTTAAAGCAGCAGCTTCTTTTCTGCGCAAGTCCTCAAATCTATGTCGAGCAAGTTGACCTGTAAATGATTGATAACAAAGCAAATAATAAATGAAATAGTCACGTTTATTCTCTAACTGACTGAATAGTCAAGTTAGTTAATATTCTCTACAGCTTTTACATACCTCTGCACACAGCCTGCATATTTATTGCAGCGTTGAGGAGCCGGTAGGAGCGGAATTTCCACTGTATGATTCTGGCTGCTCTTCCTAAGACCTCAGTCCTCCGAGCATCTAATTCAGCCATCTGCCCAGCCATGAGGAGAACCTTCGTCTTTCCAATCTGCAAAAACAAAAACGTTAAGCTACAGGTAAAAGCAGGGTAAATCAAACAAGCATTCATCAAAATGAGAACCTGGTATCCTTTAAGTCCAACTGCCTCCAAAAGTTTCTTGCAGGCTGCTTTCTCATCAGAACTAGTAGGAACAAGCCAAAAGTGAGAACGTTTTCAATATCTAGGTAAGCTTTCAACCTCGAATTGAGAGAGAGTCAAACCTCTTATCCGAAGTAACAGAAGCTAGGATACTAAATCTGTCCAGGAATTCATCAAAATGCTTTCGTGTAGGATATCCAGCACGACAAATCCTGATTGCCTCCATCATACCCTGAAAATATGCTTATACAGAATTTTATAATTTGCACAGAATAATAATAAGCAAATGTGTCCAGACAAACCGAAAAGGTAAGTGAATCTCACCCCACAACGTAGCTGCTGCAGAACATTTTGTTTCTCAAAGATAGAAGGTTTCAGAAGATTATTGGGCTTCACGCAACGAATATAGCGAGGCTCAGTAGTACTAAGACGCTCAATCAATAATGACAATTGTTGCTGCATAAAGTAAGACAATGACTTCAGCACCGAACAATTATCTACATAAAAAAAAAAGTACCTCATTTTACTGCACCTTAAATTGTGAAGCTACAGAAGAGAACTTTGACTGTTTGCTAGCATCTTCCATTAGGGGAGGAAATAGACCTGCAATAAAAATGCACCTAGAAGCACCTAGCAGAGCATGATGCTCAGCAACAACATAATCTTTGTTCTTTTCTAGGAACTGCTCGGTCTGATAAGTGACCTGAAAAGAAAACTCGGTACTTTTAGGATACAACCCACTATTGTTTTAGGACATGGTTGCATTATTAAAAATTCAGAATGCTAAAGCAGGTTTGTACTCACATCACCAGCATAGTGGCAAACTGTGAAGTCGGTACGAGCTAATTTTGGCTTGCTAAAGTACTTGTTATTTTTTAATGTTTCGTACAGCTTTTGAGAAAATGTTTCATGTGTTGACCTTGGGAACATGCTGCAAGATACAGGTAAAACGTCAATGTCAAAGCAGAGACAACACAAGCGGAATAATAGTAATTGAATCTCTTAGGCTTACCAAGCCTCGTCCAGAAGGGCAATAATACCACCAGGTTTCTGAAACGTGAGAAAACAGTGAGAAACATGCTAGTCTGAGCTAAAATGGAAACTATTCACAAAGATTTCGCATGTAAAACTAATTACCTTCTCAATAAGTTCCAAAACTTTTTGATTATCTGGGAACTCTATGTGGTTCCATTCAATTTCTTCTTTCTTGTACTCATCTTGTTCCATTTTTAGGACGTGCTGCCCAAGAAAAGGTCTCATGGATCAAGAAGCAGTAAGGCTGAATAAAAGGCAACTATCAGAAGAAAGTGCATACTTCAGACGAACCTCATTAAAATGATGCTGAAGTTTCTCGTTGGTCAAATTAATGCAAAATTGCTCAAAACTGCAAAACCCATTCACCAGTAAGCATCAGAAGCAACACCATATATATATATATATGTGGTGTCTTATGGATATATATTCCAATGTTGAAATCCCCAATTTGCTATTTACTCAACGTCCAGAAAATTTTATGAATAATAGCAACTTTTAATATACCCATAATCCATTGCTTCCTAAAATTAGATTCATGTCATGTGTGTCTGCTATTTGATGTGAGCCTTTGTTCAAATGGATTTTACTAAACCGGTTTCATTGCCTAAATCAAACATAAGGTATACTGGTTAAGCACCTGTTTGTCTTGAAACTCTCAAATCCATAAATATCCAACACTCCGATCATGTTTTTTGAGTCAGGATCTTGCCCAATTGAGTTATTGATCTTGTTTACGATCCTACAAGAGCAATAGGGAAAGTTGGCAAAGCGTAATGAAAGTAAATTTTTGGGAAACAAGAAAGAGAATCATGTGCTCGGAAAGACTATACATACCAATCAAACAATCTTGCGTACACAAATTTTGCCAAGGCATCTCTGCTGAATGCTGCCGATTCAGGATCCAGACATCTGGAAATTGTTTCTTCAGGTGTCACCATTACACGTTTACAAAGAGAATCTTCCAGTGCCTGCTCATCGCACCTGCCGAGATTCAAAGGGTCAGGAATAGTTTCTCTTCACACGTTGCAGAAAGTCATCAAGTCAATTAGTAGTAACGCACATAAAAAGCTCAGCCGCAATCTTCAATGACTTCTTGTCTTTTGGAACTGACGAGTCTGCTTCTTCTCCGTTTGCAAATTCTATGTTACCTAGATGAAGAATAGCTGCCAAAACTCGAAATATTGCTTCCTGAAAAGATATTGATATCAAATACACTCATATGCCGATGTCACCATTTTTACTAAGAGAAGAGAAAATAACTACCTGCTCCTCTAAGCTTATCCCGACAATGCCCATTGCTTCTCGGGTTTTAGTATACTCCTCCGAATCATCCATCCCCTCTAACTTAATACAACGAGACTGATTCAGATAACGGTATTTTGTTGGATCCTCTAACTTAAGTTTTTTAATGTCCTGTCAAATAATAAAAAGGTAAAATGAGAAACAATGTGACAATAATTTCAGAAATATGGGCTTAGGAAACAAGGCATTGGAGTTAAAAGGGAATTTTTTTACTACTAAATATCAAAAATAGTTGGGTGTGGATAGTGTATCATGATTGATGGCTATTTCAAATATTGAAGCCTCGAGCTAGAAAGATATCTAAGAACTCTGGCATGTTTCTTTTTTTTTTTTTTTTGATAAGTATTTGAACTCTGGCATGTTAGACAAGAAAGAGAAGCCATATGTACCTCTGGCGGTGCAGCACAAAGCATGTAAAAACAGTGATAGTTTCTCTCAGAATCTGACACTTGACAAACCCTTGATCTCTCTAACAAATAAGTCTTGATCGCAGCTCCTGATATCCTTCCCCTTTGATCGAACTGAATCTCCACGAACTTACCAAATCGACTGCAACATGATAATGATTATATAGATGAAAATTTGGCCAACGGATATTCAGTTTTAAAAACGTGATGAAGCGTGTGTGTGTGTGTTACATTCACCTTGAATTGTTGTTCCTGACGGTTTTTGCATTCCCAAATGCTTCTAAAACAGGATTGGACTGCACAAAGAACATAAACCATTCGTGTCAAAGAATGATCTTTTACCAAATCCTGTCTTTGACAATCCACAAGGTCTATAATAAAATTCTTTGTTATGATTACCTCCAAAACTTGATCTTCAACGGTTCTTCTGTCAGAAACAGCTCGGCCTCCCATTTTAGCCAGATATTTCATTAGCATTTTAGCAGTCTCAGTCTTCCCTGCTCCACTTTCACCACTCACCAAGATTGATTGACTGATTCCCTCATTAATCATTTGTCTTCATTCAATAGAAAACAAGACCAAACAAAAACATGTGAAGCAGGAAACGATCAATGATGAATTGAACAAGAGAAAAAGAAAAGGCTTCAAAGTTGACTGGCACGTACCTGTAAGCTGCATCCGCAACTGCAAATGGATGGGGGTTCAATGCTCCAAAGGGGACTCCTTTATAGTGTGCGATCATATGGTCACCGTAAAGATTCTCTAGTTGTTTAAAAGGGTTTACCGCAATCAAAATATCTCCTGTGTAAGTCTAGGAAAAACAATACACACATTTTAAGTCAAGCGTCTTACAGGGAAACATTAAAAAATGGCGAACATAAGGAGACTCACATATATTTCATCTATATAATATCTTGATTTCAAATTTTGTAGGACTCCTGGTTCATGTAAATATGCTAGCGTTGTCATATCGTTCACTCCAGAAGGTGGAACTTCCATATCTTTCGGATGTGTGTTTGAAACTTTTACAACAACCTGAAAAAAAAAAGAAAAAAAATAAGCAACAGAAGACAATCCCATTTTATCAGGACAAACATATACAGATTCCATCCTTAAGCATAGTCCAAGTGTATCTAAAGTCGATTATACATACCGCCTTCCCTGAGGTACATTGGACCTTTATATCTTCTCCATTAACCTCAATAACTTCACCATCTATCCATGCCTCCTCCGGATCTTCCACCCAAACGAACGAGCCAACTCTAACTGTAGAAGAAGCCTGAAGAACCAACAATTGAAAAAAAAAAAAAAAAAAAGCTGTCAGGATATACTTTGAGAATATCAAAACCTTCAAACTATGAGAGAAAATCACATCTTCAGTAACACAAGATTGAAAGAAAAAAAAACTCGTAATCGTCACAAAAACTTGTATTTTACGAAAAGGGGAGACACAAAGAGCATTCTGGTTTATTGTCCAAGAATTAGACCCACCAAATTTGGTTTTTGACTAACAAGAGATTTAGTAATAACCCTGAAAGAAACCTCGAAAACTTAGTCACAATGTTCATCACTGTACAAAATCCTTCTCCAGGTAACAACAAAGCAAAGTTGCCAGAAGAAGCAAAATACATTGATATCGAAATAACACAAATTTGGAGGACAATATAAAGGAAGATCATTTATTTTAAACCAACAAAAGTATATACATTTGCCGTTTGAACGAAAAGAAAACATAAAAAAATCAGAACTTTGAAATTGAAATGTGTAAAACAAACGGAAGAAACGCCCAAATGGACTTAAAACGGTGATAAACCCAAAAAAAAAGTACCATTTTCACCGGAGATTTATCAAATCAGAAACTCTTTATCCCTAAGCGACAGAGATTCCTCCAGCAACAAAGGACATTCACTTGCTCAAGCTGGATAACGAGTTCTGTGTCTCAGAGCGAAATGCAAATAATAGATTCCGCAGAAGGAAAAAATCTCAGAGAAGGGATTGAATCTTATAGAGTGGATATGTGAGAAAGCTTAAAGTCATTTGAGCAAATTCGGAAAAAAATTGCTCGTTAAGAAATCATAAATCTTCCTCTTTTATCTGTCCCTTTTTCTCTTTTTTTTTTACCTAGATTTTTGGTTTTCTTTTAAATTTCTTCTCTCTTTCTACTTATGTGATCCAGAGTAAGGGTAATTAAGCGTTAATTAACAAACATTAAATTCCGGAAAAAACAAATTTTGCTTCTAGGAAAATCCAAATTTACCAAAGCGGAAACTATCAAATTCTTTTTTTTTCCCCGATATTGCTTCTTTTACTTAAAGTTGCTAACTTTTCCCTTTTACACTCTAACTTATCAAATTATTCTCTCTAAACTCTATGTCAAACGTCATATTCACCTTATTATATTATATCATAATGAAATATTTGATTAAAAAATCTATATATTAATTAATTAGATGTAGATTTTTTAATATCATAAATGTGATTTTGAAACTAGACTTAAATGTATAATTTTCATAAAGCTCTTAGTAAAAAATATTAGTGAACCAGTAATATGATTACATGTGACTTAATTCTAAGTTTTAAATCATCTTATAAGAGAAAAGTGTTAAAAATTTCTTAAATTGTTAGACAATATTTGTCAAAAAAAATTACATACTATCATAATGGAAATTTCTATTTAAAATAATTATTTTGGTACTTTTTCAAATTTTACAGAAAAAAATCACAAAATTTATTTCAAAAAATGTTAATTATAGTGAAAATAATTAATTTTAAGATAAAGCTTACAAGCATTTAATGGTAATATGGCTGTTGTTAATGTCATATTGAATTAGTTAATTTTCCACTTTAGTAACATTAAATTTCTAAATTGATTATTTTAACAAATTGAACTATATGCAATTTCTAATTTATTCTAAAGTAATTTTTTTGTATTCATGTGACTTAAATTTATTGATAAATAATTTCGTTAGAAAGTTTGGTGTTTACTCACTGAATTATAATGTCATAGCAATACATACGTGTCTCTTCATTTCCAGTATTCATAAATAAAATCCTAATTATTATCAAATTTGTTTTTGCTCTAGACTTACTTAGAAAGAAGTTAGAAAGCCATATATCTCATTATAGAATATATGAAAATTAAACACCAGATGCCAAAGTGTCTGGTCAAGGTGGTTTAACTTAGACCACTAGCCTACATTACCTTCCACATTTTATACTTATAATATATATGCAGAAAATTATCAAACTGCACAACAACTACTAATAATTTGTTTTGTATTGTTTTTTGCTAAATTTATTTCTAATTTTGTTAAAATACTAATGCTAATTAACCATGAATTAAAAAACTAGTTATAGATTTTGCTACATGGAACTTTCAGAAGTCATACAAAGATTTTATTTCGTGGCTAAACATATATAAGGTCTGAATGATTGTTATTGGAAGAATAGGTAAAAAAAATATAACAGTGAAAAATTAGTTAGTTAAATATGGAAGTTAGAGGAAACTATTTTTGTAATGTGCTAAGAATAAGTTAATTTGGCAAAACGGTATTTTATTATAATTGTTTAACAAATAGATTGATAAGTATGTTGATGATGGTAACAATGTTAACAATTTGATATTCTTATAACTGATTGGTGAGTTTATATGGAACAATTTAACAAATATACTTACTGTTAAGAAATATACTGTATGATTAACATTAAATACATAGATGGTTACAGAAAAAAACAAGTAAACAAATATGAGAATAACAAACATCACATTCTATGCATTCATCTATCTCCTTCGTAGTTCTGTGACATTGCATAATGAATATTACAATTTGTCCTGCATCGTGGTTTGATGTGATCTGCAAGATACCAAAACTTTGTAGAACTTCGCCGATGTTTATTTTGTTAACATGACATAAGTTAACATCTACATTATTGATAACAATAATTTTAACGCTAACAATGATATCAAATGAGAGATTAAGTTAATATATATAGTAAAATTACTGGACACAAATATTTATTTTGTTATATTGTTAACGTAGTTAGCATATAAAATGCTAATATGTTAACAATAATCTTATTTTGGTAACGTGCTAACAATAATATCTGATACTTTACATATATGTGTTAAACCAGTAGTTATCAGATTAAATCAGTTATTACATCATACATGAAGAATTATCAATTTTGAATGCAACAATAATAATAACAAAGTACACGTACTTTTCATGTGATAATATATTAGGTTATTATGTTGAGTTATCACATAACAATAATAATAACTATATTAACTACCTCAACGAGAAGTAACGATTATCCGCAGATAATTAGCTTAACGATCAACATCGAGTATCTACATCTAACATCACAAAAAATTAGATTTAGACAGAACCAACCATTGTCGCTGATCTGCCAAAATAAAGAGATCTTGATTTAGGTTTAGACAGAGAACCAACCATCGAAGACTAAATCGGATTGGTTTCCCCGCAAATAACACCCAGATTTCGTTGTCTTTGTCGACTTCAAGCATTCTGATCAGGGTGAAGAGCACAAAAGCACCAGACCAAGCAGGCTTCCCAGAAATTTCGAACAGCTTCCCAAATTGACTCTTGTAAATGAACTTTCGTTCCTCCTCATCAAGTGCATGTTCAATTTCAGAGAGCACGGACAGTTTCTGGTAGATGTTGACTCTCTCGCCGGTTAGAACATAATCGGCGGCAAGAATCCGTTGAGGCAGATCTAGATCCGCCATTAAACCTGCAACTATAACTCTATTAGCATCGTCATCTCTAACTAAAACGCTATAATCTCCATTTTTAAGATAAAATACTAGAGGAAGAAGAAAGAAAAACTCGCAATACCTTAATTCCGAGTGTTTCAGACCACACCGATATGAAGCCCAGAGCAATAAAGAATCGAAACTGTTCGCCGGAATCAAAATGGTGGAAGAGAAAAAGAACACAGTTAAAAGCGGTTTCAGAGGGTTTCGGGGAATTTAGTTAGACTCGAGTAAAAAATGGCTAATAACTACTCTCTCTCTTTCAATTGCCCTTGTCGTTTTATCTTTCTTCGATTTTGTTTCGATTACAGCGAACAGATGCCTGTGAAATAGATACAATATTTCCTGATACTTTTTTGTATCTTTTACACCAACCGTATGAGAGAGAAATTCATTATACAGATATGTGTTTTAGGGGCTTTAATATGTAGTCAAAAGTATTTTCAGGGTCGTTTGATTTTGTAATTATCTATTGATATGTAATGATAATACTCTTTTGTCTGTTCACCCGCCCGAACGCGAACTCGCTGTCATTAGTCTTAGAACGGATTATTCTAATTTTTACTTCTTTTTCAGAAAATTCTAGTCTTCACATTTAAGAACGGCTAATAAGAAAATTAAGGGAAATAGAGACATATAAATTTACATTTTAATCAAATCAACACGACTGAATTCGAATTATTTGAACTTAATTGTTTATGGCCATTTGAATTCCTCAATATAGATACCAAGATTATGGAACTACGAACAATTAGTTGAATTTTAATTGTTTATGGCAGGCTCCTCAAAAGAGTGAGAAACAAGTATGGCCCTTTGAATTCAAGACTATTTGAGAGATGTAGCAGTTCTTATTCGATTAGTACCTACAGAGAATGGGAGATTATGGACTTTAATGAAAAAGGAACAACAAAACTCATAGAACCAAACTTGAAAGTTTAAAACTATAAAATAGAGACTAAAAAATTAGGTAACAACTAACTTCACTATTTTTTTTATAAGAAAACAAAAAAAAAAAAGAAGAAGAAGAAGATAGAGAAATATAGATACAGACGTCCTTAGACATACTACAACCCTCCCTGTGCTGTGCTTTTGCATCCTCGCAAAAACAAACAATGAAATCTATTTGCTGAAACGTGAATAGTGAAAACAAAATCAAAAAGAAGATCCTAACGGAAAAGTCTTTACCGGATGACCCGAACCAAATCGGATTAAACCAAACCTAACCATGCAGCTCAAGAGTTGTGAGCCTTTTCTTTCCTTCACTGTACATTTTTTCTTTGGTTTCTCAGAACCAGTCGCCATTCCCGGACCAGAGACGCCTAGACGACGACGGTCCACCGTGTTCGCTCATGCTTCCTCTCAATCTAAAGAAGTTTCTTCTACTCCGTACGGGCCGTAAAGGACCCGACATGTTTGGTAGAAACAGGCCTCCTTCTCTAGGAATGCTAGAGGCAGAGTGAGGCCGGTTCTCCATGTCCTCGAGCGGTCCTGAGCTATAATCCATGGTTATGAACGAAGACGCTTGACCATACCTTAACCGAGGTGTCAAATTCCACCAGCTGCTATCCGAGGGAGCCAGATCACCCTTGAAGTCTGCAGAGTCCGGCACTGATGACTCCTTCTGGCTGCAATAGTCCCCACAGGTCTCATCTGCATCGTTGTATATAAGCTTCAGTGCCTGCACCACTTCACCCATGAACGGTCTGTGCGAGACCTCTTGGTGGACGCACATGGAGGCGATCGCAGCAACTTTTGCCATGTCATCAAAGTCGTAAGTTCCCGCCAGTCTTGGGTCCACGAGTTGCTCCAGGCCCTCTCTGTTTGCTAGTAAAGGTCTCGCCCACGTCACGAGGTTTTCTTCTCCTGAAGGTTGAGACATGTCTACTGGTTTTCTACCGGTGAGAAGCTCGAGTAGAACCACACCGTAACTGTACACATCGCTTTTAACAAGGAGATGCCCCGTCATAGCATACTCAGGAGCCACATACCTGCAATGATTTCCCGGATAG
Source organism: Eutrema salsugineum (assembly GCF_000478725.1). Classification (NCBI taxonomy): domain Eukaryota; kingdom Viridiplantae; phylum Streptophyta; class Magnoliopsida; order Brassicales; family Brassicaceae; genus Eutrema; species Eutrema salsugineum. Next base: position 10,578,496 of record NW_006256895.1, read on the forward strand.
TCATCGTAAATCCAATATTTAGCCAAGAGTGGTCTGTATTCATCATATAAGCATGACCTCGGTTTTTTTTCCAAAGCAAAGACAAGTAGAAAGAAGCTTTACCCGAATGTCCCCATGACTCGAGTGGAAATATGTTGACTTCCTTCGGTGGCTTCTCTCGCCAGTCCAAAATCTGAGACTTTTGGGGTAAAGTCATCTTCTAGAAGGACATTGCTGGCCTTGAAATCCCGGTGGATTACTCGGGGATTTGAATCTTCATGTAGATAGGCTAGTCCTCTCGCTGCTCCGAGTGCAATCTTCAACCGCGCATCCCAATCAAGCGTTCCTTCTGTTAGGTTAACACCGGGAAAGCCAGGCTTTAGAAGGTGATACAACGAGAAGCAACAGATATAGTTGGGAAATATTTGGGAAAGAAAAAAAAGTGCAGATAATAGATCAAGTCACCGTGCAAGTGGGACTCGACACTCCCATTGTGGACGAGCTCGTAAATCAAGCAACGTGTACGGCCTTCAATGCATATTCCAATCAGTTTCACAAGATTGCGGTGGTGCAAACGGCTTAGCATCTCAACTTCCGCTATAAATTCACGGTCTCGGTTCTGATTGTCCCTAGTTAGCAGTTTAACTGCAATCTCGGTTCCATCTTCCATGCTGCCCTGATAAACACGACCAAATCCTCCCTCGCCCAAAACCCTCTTGGCACTGAATTTATCAGTTGCCTTCTCGAGCTCGGAAAGTGTGAAGGTCTTAACGGATAAAGCACATGTAGCCATGGATGACATCAGTGAATCTGCTCCCGAGCTTCTGGTGCTACTGGAAAACATAGATCCAGCACCTGCAGGTATTTGATTCAGAAACAGATTCACACAAGAAATGCACTGTCTTTTCAAGCTACAAAAGCAAGTATCTAAAAATTAATGAGAGAAATTTACCAGGCCTTTTGTTCATCGATGGAGCCAATGCAGGGCCAACAGCATTAGATGACTTCCCAACATTATTCCATTTCCTGACAATAAATACAGCTCCAGCCAAAACCAGAGCGAGGACGAAACCCGACAAGACAATGATTGCAATCGTTCTAAAACCTATTCCCTGGTTTTTGTTGGCAACGTTTGCAGTGACTGGAAGCCCCTCAGTACTTGCACTTGGGGCACTTCCCACAACATCTCCATATGGTGAAGAAGAAGGAATTCCTGAAGCGAAGTTAACAAATTCAAACCGAATGAAAAAGAAAAAATAAAAGGTAGAAACTTGAATTACAAAGAAATCAGTTTACCTGGATAACTTATGTGTGTAACGACATAATCACCAAAAACGGATTCATTTAGAGGCACTTTCTTGTGATGGAACCTTTGATAAATAAGTGTGGCCGTAGTGTTGTCGAACTTTTCCCCAAGTGGAACAAGGTTAATATCCACCACCGTTTTCCCTTGATTTTCACTGTCGGCACTGGCACCCATTATTTTCACTTGGCTTTGTTCCAAGTATGTTCCAGCAGCAACCTCAATTTCTAACTCGTTGGTCACGGGGAAAATAGAAAATGGCGCGACACTTAGCAGAAGCTGAACTTTCATGGGGAAAACACATCCACAAGGTGAACCAAAGGGAGTTGAAGTTAGAGGCTCCACGCATGTCTGTTGACAGTCTATCAATAAGGACAAAGCAGAAACACACAGAAAAGAGTAATTACTACTTTGTCTCTATCAATTGAAGTTCGAAACAAGATCTTAGTCAAAGAAGAAAGAAGTATGCATACAAAATAGCATCCTTTCAACTAGCATATGACGCAGGATAATCAACAAGAAGCAAAAGGATTACCATGGGAGGAAGGTGAAACTGCCGTGACATTGCGTCGTAAATGCCAACGGCGATGATGGTGATGGCCCCTGTGTATTTTTGGTGGAACGCGACTTGGGTTCGGGGAAAAAGCTGAAAATGGAAAGAAAATGACCATTGAATACGCTTTGGCAGCAACATAATAACACTATACTTTGCTAGACTATGAGACTAAAGAGATTCCTTTGCTGACCTGGTGAAGGTGCAGGAGCAGCAGATGGATTAAGATGAGGATGAAAAAAATGCATTTGATGCGACTTTGATCGGGTAAATGGCAAGCTCATAGGCAATAGCCGAGCTGCAAATGATAAAGCAAGCTGATAAGTCATCCACAGAAATTTTCCTTCTATAAATGTCGAATATTCCTAGCAGCAAATACTTCCAATACAATACAATAGAATGGCTCTAAAAGTATACATACTGCATCCTCTCTAGGGAATGAAAGTAACATGCCTATGTAGAAGAGAATGTCGAAGTAGATATTTCCCCAAGATATATAGAAGAGAGAAAGTAAGTTCTGTGTCATTGTGCTATTATCAGACCATTTTAAGTTGGGTACCAAATATGGCACAAAAGATGGGGATTTATCGTCACTCTCAAGCTTCACAATCACAGATTCCAAACTTAATGAATCCAAATCGTACAACTAAACCCTTTTGCTTACTTTATACACATTAAAGTTAGCTTCTAATTATATCCAATAAACAATTCTAAATATAGCTAATCTTGAGCTGTCAAGTAAGAGCAACAAAAACTTAGCTAGGTTCATTTTTTCTCTTTCTCAATCGCATCCTAATTAATGTTTCACCTAGGAAAGACATCAAAATCTGTTTACTAGTTTAGTTCATACCAAAGCATACGGGAAACGAGCAGAGAGAATGAAGAAGGAGAAATAGCAGCAGAAGCATCGCAAAGTTCCGCATCTTATCTCACCGGACGATACTCTAAAACCACCATTAGTCAGCAACGGAGACACCGAAACTCCGCGTCCTCGCCGGACACTCTCCGCATATCCAAAGAATCAAAACGAAGCCTCTCCAGAATTAAACGTCTAAACATAACTTCCTCAAAGCTTCGCAGACATTGATGCTTCTTCCCCCACAAAGCAAATTAAAACCCTAGGTTAACACAAAGCGAGTGGGTTTAACGCGATTTTCGCAGATCCACGAAATGCGGCTCGAGATCTGTACACAGCAGGAAACAGAGTCGAGCGTTGCGAGTTAGGTTTGGAGAGAGAAGGAGAGCACTTGTTCGGCGAAGGTAACAGAGTTGATAGAGAGAGAAGGAGAGAGTAAAGTGATTTCGAACCAGAAGAAGCGAAGCAGAGAGAGAGAGAGAGAGAGAGAGAGAGAGAGAGAGAGAGAGAGACTTTAATGCTGATGGTGGGAAGGGGCGTAGGGTAGTGTGTTGCCGTAGTGAGACTGCTTTCGGAGAAAGGAAAAAAAAAAAGCGATGATGATGCATCAGCAAACAAGCCGACGCGCTCTTTCACACGCGTGGTCTGTACGCTCCTTGAAACGACAAAACTGGTGGCCGTTTGCTACCGTCACATCGCCAAAACCGTTTCTTTTTTGGGCGTTAGTCGGACTCTCGAGGAGGAACTTCTCCGAGCTTTTTTTGGGCTGATAAGTTATCAATGGGCCTTAAAATGGAATTTTGCCAACACGGTTTATACCAACCGAGCTTAAATTTTGTTTCATCTGATTGTTCTATAAATTGAACCGAACAAACCAAATCTAACTAAAGTAAACCATAACAGACAAATAAACATCTACGTTTCCTTCTTTTTTTTTTTTCGAAAAATCTATTTAATGTACAGTAAAAACTCTATAAATTAATAATGTTGGGACCATAATATTTTATTAATTTATCGTGATATTAATTTATATATAAATTAATAATTATTAATTTATAGAGAAAATTTACTTTTTGTATATAATTTTTTAAAAATTTCTTTGGAATAAAGTTATATTTTAAAATTTTAACAAATCTTATGATATAAATTATAATTAACAATCATAACTATCATAATAAAATAGTTTTTAACACCAGATTGGATTTTCCATGTAAAAATATATATGTTCATAAGTTTAAAAATTATAAAAAAACAATGGCTACTATCAGTATTAGTGATGATAAAATTAAAGATAATACTACAATACATGTAAAAATATTTACATGTAAGAAAATCAATTATCACATCAAAAAATTATCATAATTTTGAATGTATATAGTAAAACAGCAATAAGAGCTACTGATATAATAATTAGAGAGATGAGAACCAATGAGATTTCAACTCTAAGTAAAAACAAACACATTAGTCATATTTTAAAATATTATATTTAAATATATATACATAAATTTATAAAATTACTAATTTATGTTTTTGTTGGGACCAAATATTTATATAAGCATTTCGAAAAAAATTATTATATTATTATCTTATCGAATTTGATGGATTTTTACATTGGCCCCGACTTGGGACCATCAAAATTTATTAATTTATAATGATTATTAATTTTTCGAGTATTAATTTATAGAGGTTTTACTGTATAACATTAAAACTATACAATCAAAAATAAATCATTCTGAAAATACTAAGTTCTCGATATTTCAAAATTAGATAATGAACTATTGGTTCTAAGCTATCTTTGGTGCTGAATCAACAATTCGCTACATTTTATTCAGAAAATCTTCCTAAAGTTCTATATGAAAGCTTAGGAAGTCTTTCTAAAATCTTAGAAAATTTTGTTTTATCACATTCAAGTCAAATAAGTCATAGTATTCAGAAAATAAGTTTTGTTAGTATTTTGTTCCAATAATTGATTATTCAGTTTAACTTGGTATGAAAATTTTGTTATTAGTTTATTTTGATACAAATTACAAAATATATATGTCCAAAAATAAAATTAGATTATATTTTGGTTAGAATCACGAGGATGAGAAGAATAACAAAATAACTAACGATTAATATAAAGTCAATACATGCGCAAAGTAAAAGTATGTGAGCAGAGTAAAGATAAGGCTTCTTCAAATCTAATTAGGCATACGAGGAGATCATATATCAAACCGATGTACAAGTTTTGCTCGATCAACGATTCCTAAATCATTACACGTCTTAATTAGCTAAAATCTATGAACATCATCTATCGTGATCAGTTGTTCCTCCGCCATCAATTTGTTCTCATAAGAAGGATGATACAATGAATTTGGTCATCATGGATCACATGGGCTGAGTAGTGGGAGATTGTGATTAGGAGTCTCTTGTATTTGAGTAAAGAAAGTGAGAGAATTGATCAAGTTGTATTGATGTCATAATAAATTTTTTGCTCTTTTCTGAGTTTTCTTACATAAATCAATCTCTTCAGCTAGACATTCCATTTCGGGACTCTAACGCTAACTAGTCTATCTCCAATGTAAACTTGTAAATCAATCGTAAATTCAAGGCTGCTCTTGTCTCCTTCAGTTTCTGATGCGCAAGCTGCTCTTGCTTCTTGGCCATGTTAATTATGTCCAATTGGATAACCACATCATCACTGGTGATTAGTGGATCTTTGGCGATAAGTCTGTTCTCATAAGCCTTCTTACACTCTTCTTTTGCCTACTGCCCTCAATGTCTTCATCTCCACCACATCGTACCACTTGGAATTTTTTTTTAATCTTCACAGAAAAGTTGGCCCAAAAAATCAAGAGAGAGAGAGAGAAAGATTTGAATAAATTTAGCGGATCTTTACTCGTTCTCACTAAGAGACAAAACAAAATTTAAAAGAAAACAAAGACTTACATGAGTTGAACCAACGAAGACGAAGGGTGTTAGAATCCCACATCGGAAGTTTAAAAGGACTAACACTAGTATATAAGGGACTTGGGCCAATCCACTCATTGCCAATTGATTTTAAGTTGGAAGTCTAGGAAACTTAACATGATATCAGAGCCTCGTTTGTTGACCCAATAAGGGTGGCCCAAAAAGGATTTATTATCGGTCCTAAAGTGGGATTTGGTTCGAGATAGGCTGATAAGAGCCATCATCTCGAGGGAGCGTGTTAGAATCCCACAGCGGAAGTTTAAAGGGACTAACACTAGTATATAAAGGACTTGGACCTCTCCACTTATCGCCAATTGGTTTTAAGTTGGAAGCCCATGAAACTTAACATGGTATCAGGGCCTCGTTTGTTGACCCAATAAGGGTGGCCCAAAAAAGGGTTTATTATCGGTCCTAAATTGGGATTCGGTTCGAGATGGGCTGATAAGAGCCATCATCTCGAGGGGGCGTGTTAGAATCCCACATCGGAAGTTTAAAGGGACTAACACTAGTATATAAGGGACTTGGACCTCTCTACTTATCGCTAATTGGTTTTAAGTTAGAAGTCCATGAAAATTAACATGGTATCAGAGCCTCGTTTGTTGACCCAAAAAGGGTGGCCCAAGAAGGGTTTATTACTGGTCCTAAAGTGGGATTCAGTTTAAGATGGGCTGATAAGAGCCATCATCTTGAGGGGGCGTGTTATAATCCCACATCGGAAGTTTAAAGGGACTAACACTAGAATATAAGGGATTTGAGCCAATCCACTCATTGCCAATTGGTTTTAAGTTAGAAGTCCAGGAAACTTAACATGGTATCAGAGCCTCATTTGTTGACCCAATAAGGGTGGCCCAAAAAGGATTTATTATCGGTCCTAAAGTGGAATTCGGTTCGAGATGGACTGATAAGAGTCATCATCTCGAGGGGGTGTGTTAGAATCCCACATCGGAAGTTTAAAGGGACTAACACTAGTATATAAGGGACTTGGGCCTCTCCACTTATTGCCAATTAGTTTTGAGTTGGAAGCCTAGGAAACTTAACATGGTATCAGAGTCTCGTTTGTTGACCCAATAAGGGTGGCCCAAAAATAAGGTTTATTATCGGTCCTAAAGTGGGATTTCGTTCGAGATGGGCTGATAAGAGTGATGGGCTTGCGGGACTAGGGTTGTTTTTTAACAAACCCGTTGGTCCTCCTTAAGTTTTAAATTTATAAAACCCTAGTGTTTGCAAGTGCACAGATGTACGTTGTAGGACTTAGAGTGTCGATCCACATAGAGGGTCTAATCTGCAAGAAACAACAAACTGAGAAGTAAGCAAACTCATGAACCAATAAAAGATTTAGGGTTTTTGGTTAAGATCCTAAACTAAACATAATCTAATATTCACAAGAAATTTAATGCAGGATGAATTGTTAAAAGAACATCTAAAGCATATCAACTCAAACTAAAGACTCTTGAACTCATAGGTGGCGATTTAGACTTCTCCTGTTTACTCTAATCGATGTATGGTGGCATTTCCAATTAGCTTCCGGACGATTTATCTTCATCTGTTTCTAGGAATCTGCATTGAACTAGAATAGACACATGTATGATTAACCAACTGTCGTCACCTTAATGAATTAATCTCTTAGATCTAGCAATTAACTCTCGCTCTCATGCTAAACTTAAGATCATGCATTGAACATTGAATTCGTCTGCTCACATCTTCTCTATAGGTAGCTTTCGACTCCTATAGCAACTATGTTCTTCTGAAGCTAGGTACGGATGATCGATACAACACTCTCGTGGCTCTGATCAATCCTAGGCTCAGAGAATAGGTCATGAATCTACTCTCATGCTTTACGAATAACTTAGAAGTGATGAGATCCAGAATATGGCTACTAATCGATATATATGCTTGTCGATATCTTCAAACAATTTGACTCTCTGGGACTAATCTACATGATGCAATGAATGATGAAAGACATAGAAGAATGCAAAGGAATGAAACAGAAAAGTTAATAAGATAAAAAGGAGGAAGAACAATGGATCTAGGGAAGAATCCCCATCTCCATCACCTAACCCTAGAAAAAAAAATTTTGGTGGCTCAAAATCTCAACAGGAGCACACACGCGTTTAGGGCTGCTAAACAATGTATTTATAGGTCCTAAGGTCTTCCAGGTCTCATTTAGGGCTTCTCCGAAGAGAAATGGCGAAGTGGGCTTTGATGTTGGGCCTCGTGGCTCGTCCTAAGGTCCACCGGGGGTGAGAGTCTTCCAGGACAGGTAAAACATGTGTTTCCCGCGGGTGAGAGTCTTCTGAGACTGGTGAATTGGATCAACTTGTTCTCCATGTATCTTTTGATTGCACCGTTGGATCTTTATGATGTAAAGTGCTATGGAAAGCTGGTTGTCTCCTCTTGATTGTCTCTAAATTTGAGCTGGATCGGACGGTGATAAAGTCTTCATTTGAGGTTTAACTTCTGACGGTCTGACTCTGAGCTAAAAATGTAGATTTCTTCCATTTTGCCATCATATTCCCTAAGTTTCGTGAAAAAAGTCTTGAAACTACAAATACATGGAAATCATAATAAAAGTTCTTAAAACAAAGTAAAACCTTTGAAAAAGCATTTGGAATCAATGGTAAAAAGTGGTTAAAATCAGATGTTATCAAAGAGACATCATCTCGAGGGGGTGTGTTAGAATCCCACATCATAAGTTTAAAGGGACTAACACTAGTATATAAGGGACATGGGCCTCTCAACTTATCGCCAATTGATTTTAAGTTGGAAATCCAGGAAATTTAACAAAGGGTAGAGAGTTACGGCTGGAAAAGCGAACCGCCGATGACGAGCACCAGAGATTTGACGCCGAAGACGACAGAGAAAATTAAGCGAACCGACAAAGACGAGCATTGGAGGTTTGACGCCGGAGACGAGAGAGAAAAGCGAGCATGGACCAACAAGGTAGAAAAGGAAGCCATAGTTAGAGAGTGGAAGAAGAACGCTGGAAACTTGTGAGTAACAAGAAACGCAAGAAATGAAAGATAAGGAAGGTAAAAATTATGAAGAAGATTTCCTTGCAAAAAATTACTAATATAGAAGATGTTGCGTTGTTCGTTTATATAAATTTTTGTATTGACATATTTGCCCTTAATTATTCTATAACTTTTTTTTGTTGATTTTTTTAAACTCTTCAACTTTACATTATTAATCTATTTATTCTAAAACTCTTCGCGTTATAACTAAACCCACCCCCACCCCCACCCCCCTCCAACCAAAAATTATATATCTCATCCGTAAACTACCCAAACTTTTAATTCTAATTAATTTCACATATGTAATCAATTCTATATAATTGCATTTAATTAAGATTAATTACGTGTTTAAAATTGCGTTTACACACCCAACCCTAATGTGTTAGAAAGAAAAAAATCCTCCAAATGGAATTTACTATCTAGTTGTAGTACAAAATTTCAGTTTAGTATCTTTTTGTCACTACAAAAAATCAGTCTACAATCTTTTTGTCACCCACTCTCTCTTACTCAGTTACTCTCTTCATTTGTACATTCATCATCCTACATATTGAGGGTCTTTACACAGTCAATTTGTTTTCGAATAAAGGATATTCATTAATCTCAAATAGAGCTCCTGACATATACGTGTGAATCTCTAAATCACATAGGTGCAATGAAGCTAAGAGGAGATTCCTTAAATGGTAGTTTACAGGCATCTGCCACCATGAAGGTTTAGAGAGTGGAATGGCTAGAATTCTAGTGGTTCAAGTGGATGCTTCTGTGGCTGTAAGTCAAAATTTCAGAAGAATATTGTCAGTTTTTTTGCTTTCCTTTTGTTTTGGAATCTTACTTACTCTTGATTGTATTGATTTTACTCTAATGGTCCGTGGAAATAGCTTCTGCTTACTCGTCACTGTCTCTTGGTAGGGTATATAACGAGAAGCCAAAGGTATGGCCTTCCTCTTTGATACACAAAGCAAACTTGTCATCGGTAATCTGATTTTGTAGGACATTTGAAGCAGCGTAGAGACAAGTTTAAGTATATGTAACAAGGGACACACCACCTTTCAACATGTATTCATTTTCTTGATATGTTAAAACAATAACAGACGGACAAGAAGAAGTAAAGAAATGTTACAGAAAATTTCATATCCGACTGAAATAAATATGTTTGGTTTCAAGAAATAAAGATGTTTGGTTTCATAGAAAAAAAAAGGAAAAAAGAGAGACTTTCAAAGAACAGAGCCAGCAAACTATTGTTATAGAAAAGAGTAAGATTTTTTTTAATTCAAGGAAATTGTTTTAACTTTTTAACCATTGGCAGTTCAAAAAGCAGACTAGGATATATTCTTTTAAGGTTACATGAAGTTGTGAGTTCTCTTGGCTGATGTTAAAGTGTTGGATAGGAGCATGCTGTAGGGCATTACTCCTCCGACAGCAGCAACAGGTGCGATGGCTGATGCAACTTTGCAAACCTCCTCATAGCAAATGTCTTCAAGCATTCGATAGCCATACAGAGCATTTGGATCCTGCAATAGTATAAGAATGTCACATATTTTTGGTGACTTAATCTATTATAACTGCATTACCATAATTTCAAAAACTGTTCTCTTACCTTAACAAAACAACTGCCCAACAGCCTGAGATTATGATATCAGCTTGTCTTGAAATTTCTTCAGGGTTCTTGGTTCTTGAATGGATAATTGTAACAGTTGCATCCTCTCTCTTCCTTTTTTACAATAATAAAATACATTAACCCTAGAATCTCGTCTCATCTCCGGTACAGTTGAGACGAGCCTCAAATATCTTGATGTCAGAAATTGCTTTAATGGGTAATTGTAACAGTTGCATCCTCTCTCTTCCATTTTTACAATAATAAAATACAACAATAAAATATCTCTCAATTTGAGACTCGTTTGAGTTGTCAGAAATTGCTTTTTGAGTTTCTCCTTCTTACATTGAAAACCCGTGCGTTTTCAACTCTCCAAGGGAACAATGAATATTTAGATTTGGTTAAGTGAAATTGCAAACAACTCAAAATTGTTGATGATAAAGGTGTACCACCAATTGTTGAGATGCTTGCAACATTTGTGCTGCGTTAAAATAGAGTAATAACAGCTAATAAATGATATACACAATCGCAATTCAAGCATCTAAAACTCACTCACTCTACAATTCATACAATCAGTGAGGAAAGTTGACTTAATAAAAAAACTACAGCGATGTTTCAATCATTCAAGAAGGTTTCGAAATCGAATGTCAACGGACTGACATAGTCTTCACCTGCCGGTTCAGGCAACGGGCTAACCAGGCCGGTTTGGTTAGAGCCGTCCATAAGCCAGCTCTCAAATTCCGACAGTTTGGTCTGCAAGACGTTTTCATTAGCTCCGGGTGGTTGTTGAACCGTCTGTGCTTGCGCATCCCCACGAGTTTCAGGTAGAGCAAACGGTTGTGCATTTGTCTGAAACTGACAATTCCCACCGACACTTTTGTTCTGGCCTGAATGTCTGGTGTACACATTGCTCTGAGACCCCGTCGTCGTCACCGTCACCGCTGCGTAATAATCAGTAACATTGAGCTGACAATTACGTTGTTGTTGAGTGTTCGTTTCTTGGTTTATCGTCGGTGCCGCAACAGAAGAGCCATGGTGGGTGGATTGTGAAACTTGAGCATTAGTACAGAGACCCACCTTGATGTTGTTACCATTTGTTGCACCATACCGAGTTCCTGAAGAGGCCACTCGAGACCTTAGGTTACCCATATAAGAAGAACTTCTATCCTTTTGGATGATGTTGTTGCGAACACTGTGCACGGGTCGATTCTGCAACACATGATTGGCATTGTGTTGCTTGGTTCTAGACCTGGCTCTGACGTTTGAGAGGCTAGCAACACGAGTAGATGATGAGCAAGCCCGGATCCCAACCTGTTTTCGAGGCAAGACGTTCTGGGATAACCTTATGATATTTTGAGTAGGAGACCGTGAAAACTGGCGGGTCACTGTCGCAGAAGCTGGAAGGAGAGGCGTAGTAGAAGGTTTTGAAGATGGTTGGGTGGGCATAATTCCAGTCCTGAAGTATTCGCGTTGATTCTTCCATATCTTCTCTTTATCATTAGCATGGCAATGATCAATGGTGGAGTCACCGATACACCAGTATGGACATGGAGCACGAATGTCACACACATAACAGTGACACTTGAAAGTGAAACAAAAGGATTAGTATCTCTGTGGCTGGAGGATTAGGGAAAAAACTTTTAGATGCTTACCATGTCGCAGTATTTCTCGTGTGATGTTGAGTTAAATGAGTACTTGGCACAGGAATGTCTGGGATGAGGGAAATCTCTACATGCTATCTACAAAACAAATATTTTGCTTTTGATATTAGGGGAACACTTAGTACACACACAACACACCTGCATACATGGAAAACAGTTCAATGATCATCCATTCCTAAAACAGCTCCCACTCCAGAAATTTTGAAAAACAAAAACTCTGAGAAATAAATTACCAAGCCTGATAGCTAAACAAGAAGAGTTCAATGAGATTCAATACTAAAACAGTTTCCAGAAAAGAAGGGCTTCAAATTCTTCTACACGTGACGTGAAACTAGTCACTTAACAATCCCGATAGCTAAATAAGAACATCGAGACGAACATACAAACAAAACTAAAGCTTACAGAATCTGAAAATTAAGGCATATAAGTTAACGAGCGCTCACAAAATGGAAAAACGAAAGAGAAGCAAGAAATTGAGGTGGATTCGGATTCGATACCTCACCCTTTTGCCCCACTACAAGCACATCATCATCATCATCATCATCATCATCATTCTTCGCTAATTTATCATCGTCTTCTTCGACAGCAGAAGACTTGGCCGTCTTATCGGGATCACCGTCTAAAATCACACAATCGTCGTCTTCTTCCTCAGGAATTGGCTTCCGATACTGCGAATCTATGCCGCCTTTCACCTCAGAAATAACCTCGACTACATCGGTACTGTCCGATTTCTCATCGACGGCTTCCATAACCTGATTTAGCCAATCAAAGTAGCTTATGTCTACCCGTGAGTCGACCTCATCGTCTGAACTAACATCGACAACAACATGATTTCCCGAACCCATCGACGGAATTCCGAACAGGTCACACAAAAAGGATTTTTCGATGTAGAAAACAGGATCAAAAAAGGCATTTACGAAAATTTGATCGAATTAAGAGGATTAGAAAGAGCTTGAATTTCATTCGTAGGTCATGAAAAATGGATACTTTTGAGCATATAGAAATTGCTTAGGGTTTGGAGAACGCAGAAATTGAGTGAGGTAACGCTCGTCAATCTCTCAACAGACGACGATGACGATATACAAATTAACAAAAAGCATGTAAGGGTAAATTGTATGTCATTTTTTCGTGTTTCATGTATTGGGCCAGACCCAACTCGTTTTCTAGACTCCTGGTAAGTCCAGCCCAAACGATGGATGTATTTGAACACATTCCAAAATTCAATCGATTAGCCTTTTCTCCATTATAATGACGAGTTTGATCTTCATGAATAACTAGGTCACTGCAGCAATTATCATACACAATCACTTTTTTTTTTGTCATCTGAATTTTCATTAAAATAACATACAACGCACAAATAAGCACAATCACTAAAACAACCAAAAAATATAATTGGGTTTACTTTATTTCTTAAAAAAAAAAAAGACAACAGCAAACAAGTTTTCTTTTTCCTTCGAAGATAACAAAGATGTTTTTTTTAAAAGAAAAATGATGAAATATTTGTGGAAGAAAAAGATACACAATTCCCAAAGACCCAAAGTGGTGGGCAAAGAGCATGTGCGACCTCGGGCCTCGTTCACGGTTTAAATGCATCACCTTCCGCATATCCGCGTTCACTGCACGTTCTACCAAAATTCAACATTTGCATAATTTTTGATTTGTGCATGAAGATAGAAACACAAAATTAAAAGGTTACTCTTAGATGTTTTGTCATTTTTCCAAATATCTGTTTGATTTTGGTTATCACTTTTCAACCTTAAAAATGTTATAATTGTGTCAGATTAATTTATCATTGGATATTTTAAAGATCTCTATGGTTAAAGCTAAATAACAAATCATGATAATGAGATCATACCAAAAAACAAATTCATGATATTGAGTTATCCAGATTTACACCGTATATTCATTTTAAACAAGGTATCATCATTAGTTTATTGCATTTAAAAGTTTATAAAAGAAAAAGAAAAAACATAAGGTCGACTAAAACTATCAGTATTAAATAAATGAATGGTGCTCATACTCATAGCTGTTTCAACTTTCATGACGATATTTCTTTATTCAAGTCAAACGGATCACGTAACAGTCAAATACTCAAATCCAACGGCTGAGATCGAAGGAAGAATGTAGCGCGTGAGAGAGACATTCAAACCAACATACATACAATCTTTCAACCGTTTGGTTCGGTAAAGCGCCATCGCACGTTCAAAGTCAATTAAACGTTTACAAGCTAGCACCTCTAACTCTTTAGTTTTTCATTTATTGGTAAGCAAATTCTAATTCTTTTAGTTTTGTCCAAAAATTGACGGTTAGTAATATTGACGATTGACCCTTTTTCTACGGGTAAATGTTGTCCAAATGTTATAAAATATAGGGATATTATTGTTAATAGCTACTACATCAAGTTCGGAATTACTTCTGTCTATTACTCTATTAGACTATTACCATTATATAGTCGACATTTATGTTCGTATTTAGTAGGTATAAGATTCACTAGTATATTATTCTGACAATAGGCTAGAATTTTTTCACTCGTGATTAGATATCGTTGACCATCCATATATAGTAGTATATCTCTTATCTTTGTATATACGACTGTGTAAAATGTTAGTAGATTTTCATTCATACATATAATTTATTTCTTTATTATTTTTCTGCCATAAATTCACAATCCAAAGTGTTTCTCATATGATTTGATAGACCTACAATGAATTATGAAAATCTATCAAAATGTTTGTATAAGTATGGAAAAGAATTTAGAATGACATAAATTTTGATGAATACATATTTTTACAGAAAGAAAATTTAAAAAGTTTTTTCTTTGGTTATTAGGTTGTAAATATTTCCAGATTTTCACTAATATTATTAAAAGACTTTTCTATATTAAAAACAGGTCTATCTAAAGGTATTCAATATTCAAGAGTACTTGTATATGGAGCTAATAGTAACAAAATTGTACCAACCAGTTTAATTTGAAATTACTTTATCAAAATATGTCTTTATCTTTAATATGTTTAAGTAGCTAATATTGGTTAAAAATGATTTAAATGGTTAGATAAGAGTACTTAATTGAATATTTTTTTAGTAATATCACCAAGCAACATGGGAGAGAAGTAAATGGTAACGTATTATTTTGTCCAAACGAACAAAATATGATCTCGAACATTTTTCATGATTTTATCCATTTCATTAACTGTCATGAGAGGAATGATTTTTATCCATTTCATATACTGTGCATTTTATTATATCTACTGTTCTATATAATTTTTTCATGCGATAGATATTATTTTATTCATCTAAATATATTTATAACTTTTTAAGTTTTTTTTTTATGAAAAACATGTTATATTTTTACCCAAATTTTTAGTGGTATTTTTTTTTTTGCTATTTCCTAATAACAATTCTAACGGATTGTAAATTACCTAGATACTTCCTTTTTTGTGTATTTACCTAGATACTTCTTCATTTCTTGCTATCTACCTAGTTAAAGTTTTGTTAGTTTTATTATGTTTTAAGTAAATAAATCAAGTCTCTACTCTCTAGTCTAACAACAACAGAAACAAATAAAGCTAGCAAAAAAAAAGAAACAAATAAAGTTAGATAAAACAAGTCAAATTTCCTTAAAAATTGATTTTGGGTGTTTGCTCATAACATGAAGGCCACGTTTATAGTACAAGTACTAAAAGGAATAAAGAAAAACGTGAGGGGGTAAAAGGAAAATAAAGCTAACAAAAGATATTTGCACCTGAGCTGTTCTTCTCCTGGTCTCAAGTATAACCTCCCCTTTTACGTAAAATTCTATTTTTAGTAGAAACTTTATTCACCTGTGTTTTTGGCCCCTACAGACAAAAGAAAAAAAAAAACGAAAAGGGCAACAAAAAAAAGAAGAAGATTCAATTCCTTGTTTGTCAATAATCATCTCTCTCCCTAATCCTCAAGCCGCGCATTCATCTCGTTCCCTCCATAATCCAAGCTTCCGTTACAAGATTGATTTTTATTTATCTTTTGGATTTTCATCTTTGAAAAAAAAAAAAAAATCCCCAGGAGCACTGATTTTGCTGGAGGATTTGGAGGTATCTCGTTCTTCAATTCATGTCTCTAAATTTCACTATTGTTGACTTGTTGTGATCATTTTTTTTTATTCGAGTTTTTCTAGCTTTTCGATTCGCATAGCTGGGGTTAGCTTGAACCTTGGAATACATACATAGAACGAACTCCTTTTGTTTTAATTTCTCATGATTTCAACTAGATTCGAAAATTAGGGTTTCGTTTTGGTTGTTTCGATGAGGAAGAAAGCTTCCGAGCAATAGGCTATGAGATGGTTAGATTCTTCAAGGTGTTTTTTTTTTTTTGGTTTTAAGGAATTGCAATTTGGTTCCGACAAGGTTGTATAAATTACTTATGTTGTTGATGTTATGATTTTTCTTATGTTTTTTAGCAGAAATTTAGGCTATACTGGTTATTGATGCTGTTGAAGGGGGAAGTGTTGCACGAAGCCTGGTATTAAAACGGATATGCAGGGAGACGTGTTGGCAATTCATCGGGGAGATCGAAACAGAGATGATATTTTAAGATATCCGAAGAAGACAGATGATTGTGGAAGCGAGCCCTTCAGGGATGGAGATGAGGATGAATGGAGAGCATCGAGTAGAGATGAGCAGAATACGTTGGACATGATTCAGAGAGGTAGGTCGTTGGAGAGAGATGAAGAAGGAGAGCAAGTGATTACACCTAGGAAAAATGATAGCTGTTCACCGCGTGTAGACGCATTGGAAGATAAACGTGACACTTTGAAAGCTAGCAGTGAAAAAGAAGATGGGTGGTGTTCATCTGAGAGCGTTAAGAAAGAAGACGAACAAGCTTTGTTGGAGAGAGATGTAAAGGTAGTAGGCTCAGGTTCACCGGAGAGGGAGGGCATGAAAGACGCCTCAAATGTTCTTACTAGAGATATGGATATACAAGTGTCAAATGGTCTAGCTAAAGCAGATGAAATCCGTCATCTGAAGCTGGGTGGAACCGAAGAAGCTACAGGAACATGTAATAGATGTGAAGATAGGGATGAGAACAGTGTGTTTGGAAAGGACGGCGAAGATAATCCGAGTTTGATGCCGAGGGAAAAAGATGATGAACCTCAGAGTCTAACATGTGAGACACAAGTTGCTGACACAACTGTTAGAAAGATGGAAATGAGAGAAGTTACAGGAGAGCAAGACTCCCCCTCTTGTACTCCGGATGGAGTTAAAGTAGCTGGAGAGACATTTCAAAACGTTTACTTCAATGGACCAGTCTTACCACAGTCACCATCACTTGGACATAGGCGCACCCAAAGTGAGATTGGGACTCCAGGACACAGGCGCACAAACAGTTTCCAGAGATTGAAAACACAGATGCAGAAAGCTTGGCGTGGGGTTAGCAATCTACGAGAGGATAACCGGCCCACGTTCAATCCTGAGGTCTTAGCTAACCAAAAAAGGCAGTGGTACCAGCTCCACTCTTCAAAAGCTCTGGTATTCAGTCTTTCTAGTGTGTCCTATCAAACCTTCGAAACAAACTTTTGGCTAAAAAACGTCTGATCTGGCATAGCACATTAGCTGACTAATGTTTTTCACTTGATAAACACTCTAGGATCAAACAAAATCGAAGGAGCCAACCTCACTATTTGAACATTTTATCATTGTGGGGCTTCATCCGGAAACGGATTTGAAGCCAGTGGAGGAGGCATTTCGTAGAAGGAAGAAGTGGGAGATGGAAATGTCAAGGTATGAAGTGGCAGACTACAGAATACTCCGTCACCGTGGGCCTCAATTTCCAATATTGGAACCACAGGTTCGTGCTACGTTGGTTTTTTCTTTGTGTTGCCATAGTTTGGGCATGCTTAGAGATTAACATGAGACACATATTCTGTTTTTTATTCATCATTTTTGTTTTGTCTACTTTGTTTGCCATTCTCTTATTTATTGTTTGATTTGTTCTCGCTTGCCGCTTCCATTATCAATATGCGTCTGTTCTACTTCATGGCAGATTTAGTTGGATTCTTTCTTCATTTAATCAACTTTCATTCCATTCACAGATACTTTTTAAATATCCTCCTGGGAAGAAGGTGGCAATGCGTCCAAAGGATCTAGCAACTTTCTGCTTTCCTGGTGGTGTCAAGGTGTGATATGCATCGTCTGTTTCTCTTTATAAATTTTTGATTACCCGTCAATATGCATTGGTATATTATTAGTTATGAGCCATCTCGGTTAGTTACAGCATTTACCTAGAATTGGTTCATACTGCTGGTAAAAATATACGTCACAATTTATTGTTGGGTTATTCTGTGATATCAGCCACTAAGCTTGTTAAAATGTGAATTTTCTTAACAGGCACGACTCTTGGAGAGGACCCCATCTCTCAGTGATCTAAACGAGCTTGTGTATGGACAGGTCCGAAAATGCTTCTGAATAAAATACCTGTCTGAGCTTCTGTAGTTCATCTATGTGACTTAGAATATAGGTTTCATATCATGATACTTCTGAGTTTACTGCAGGAACATTTAGGCACAGATGATTCATCATTCATATTTTCGTTCAAGGTAATCTATATTTTCTTTATGCCAGACATCGACTAGCCATGTAAACACTTGCATGAGGCTCGCGAAATTCTCCTTTTCAGGTAGCAGATGATGCGACATTGTATGGTGTTTGCTTACACGTCTCGGAGATAGTTCAGAGACCCCCTGGTGTGTTAAGCACTGCGTCACCCTTGCATTCATCTGGAGGAGGCAGTCGTTTTTTGGTTTCTGCACCTCGATGCTATTGCTTGCTGACCAGAGTCCCTTTTTTTGAGCTACACTTTGAAATGTTAAACAGGTACAAAAGATGCCCCTACTGTTAGTAGTGGTTTTTCCTTGCATTAATTAAAGACCAAAAAACTTGAACTGGTGGTGGTTTACTTGTTGATGCAGTATGATTGCACAGGAGCGTCTAAAACGGATAACCGAATTTGTTAGTGAGATGTCTCTTGCTGCTGCATGCCATAGCCCATCAATTTCTAGAATGAATGGCTGTGTTTCTTCACCTCGTAGCAACCCTGATGATTGGATGGCTTCTGCAATCCCTGTAGATGGAGTCATGGCACTCACGGCCGCTGCTGCAGGATTGATATCTGATAGTGACATTGCAAAGTTTTCAGAACCACAATCTCCAGATAGTGTTGTCACCAGTGATGCCTCAGATGTAAGTCAAATCAAAGAAATAGAAAGAGATGGGAGGAAAGTTTTCCATTGTTACGATGATAATTCTACTGAAGTATTTGAGAACCACTTGGATACCCCCGAACGAGCGTCCCAAAGCTATGAGAATGGCCACGCTTCTCCAGAAGTTACATGTGCTGATCCTAGGACCCAACCGATAGAGCGTATTGAAAGCTGTGATTCTGTGTTTAGGTAAGTTAACAATTTTATCTTACAAAGATTGATCTAACCACTTCTTACCTCCCGAAATTTAATCAAGTCATCCAGTTGTCTTTTTGTCAATTGACGTTATGATTCAGTTCTCTACATTCAGATTTACCCTTTTATATATGGCAGTTCAGCTAGAAGCGTGTTGTCTGATGAAGTTGATGATTTATCAAATAGCGAAAATGATTTTGGAGATGATCTAATACTGGAATGGGCTAGAGTAAGGAAATTACCAGTTGCTTTACCAATTTGTCACTCTATTATCTCTTGTTCATTGTTCTCATGTACTGTGATATGGTATCTTCTTCATAGGAACACAATAATGATTCGTTACAACTAATTTGCGGCTACCACTCGTTGGCAATTCCCTCCCATGGAAGTGCGGTAGTTTTCCAACCGCTGGAACATTTACAATCCATCGAGTATACCCGTCCCCCTGTTTCAGCTCTAGGATTGTCAGAAGAATATATCTGCTCTTCTGATTCTTCCGGGGTATAATTTTTATCCTTTTGTTGTCTCGTCTCTAAATTTATAATCTCATCTCAACCACTTTTCTTCTTCTTCTTCTTTCCCAAAGATAAATGCAAGGTTGGCAGCTGCAGAGGAGGCCATGGGTCTCTCAATGTGGACAACGGCAACAGTTTGCCGGATTCTCTCTCTTGAAACTGTACGGCCTCTTCTCAGCATTCTTTCTTTCCTACTATTTTGCGTTGGATGCAACGACCATCTCTTCTTTATGCTTTGAGTTGGTGATTTCATAGGTAACAAATATCTGAAGTAACAAAAGTATTTTTTTTTTTTTCCTTCCAGATTATGTCACTACTTGCTGGAGTATTATTAGAGAAGCAAATTGTGATAATCTGCCCAAATCTGGTTAGTTAAATCTGCCCTCTTATCGTTATTCATCTCCAGTCCCTTGGGGAGATTTAAATGGAAATGATCACTTGAACTAACCGACAACTATTGTAGGGTGTTTTGTCAGCAATAGTACTGTCTCTTGTCCCAATGATTCGGCCGTTTCAGTGGCAGAGTTTATTGCTTCCAGTAAGTAATGACATCACTAGAAAACAATCCACCAATCAGACAATAGTTTCCTTGTCCTAACTTCTCTCTGTTGTCTTCAGGTTCTGCCGGGGAGGATGTTTGACTTCCTGGAGGCACCGGTTCCCTTCCTTGTAAGTTTTATTTTGCATATGAATTAATAGTCGTGCCGTGTCTTTACTATCTATATGATTACTTATTCCCGAGGAGATGAATGTTCATCAGTCTATAGGAAACCACCAAAATCCCAAATTTAGTGGATGTTGGAACGTAAATCATGAACTCTTATATGTTTTTTGTTGCTCACACGGTCTGCGTTTGCGCCACCTGGCAGGTCGGTATACACAGTAAACCTACTGATTGGAAGGTCAAGACGTCGAATCTTATTCTAGTTAACATTCTCAACAATCAGGTTTGGTGGCTTTATCATGGAAGTCTCTTACTCTTTCTTTCTGTCAACTATACAAAACCGATAACTCAAGGCATGTGAACGCGTACTCTATTTCTTCAGGTGAAAATATGTAACATGCCAGCATTGCCTCAGCGTAGAGAACTTATGGCTCAGTTGGCTCCAATCCATGAAACGCTGGCTCATCATAGCTCGACCGCTAGAAGACACCCAGTTTATAAATGCAATGAAGTACAAGTAAGTAGCTACCAATGCACGTACGAAAACTAAAGTTACTAGAATTCTAATTTCATATGGCCGAATGTTCTCAGGCAGAAGCTGCGAGTAGATTCTTGAGAGTAATGAGAGATTATATGGAGTCTCTTTGCTCAGATTTACACTCTCACACCATAACAAGTGTTCAATCCAATAGCGACAGGGTACTTACTCCACAAAGCGTAACAAGAAGTACTTTCTCTAAATCTATCAATCTCTCACTGTCTAAAATCTTTATTTCTCAGGTGTCATTACTACTAAAGGACAGTTTTATCGATTCATTTCCTGGTAGAGACCGGCCCTTCATTAAGGTACAAAATCCTAGTCCGATCTTGGCTTCAGTTTCCGGTATTCTCATTGGAATCCAGGGCTTACATGTTTATTTTGGTTGTTCTGGGTTTTGTAGTTATTTGTAGACACACAACTGTTTAGCGTTCTATCAGACTCACGGCTCTCGAGCTTTGAGAACGGGCGTCTCTAAAGCTCATTTTGTCATCAACTTATACAATACAAACTGAAGAAACCAACCAAAGTCAAATCATATGAAGAAAAACAAACAAACAAAAATGGGGAAAGCAAAAGAGTGTAACTTTACTAGCCCTTATACGCAGAGAAGACTTTACAGGTGATGAATACAAATGTTTTAACTCAGATTTTATTGCAGTGGAGAAATTAAGAAAACAAAATTATCACCGCTTAATAGACAAACTTGTTGATTGTCCTTGTAAATTAATCACCGCTTAATAGAGAAGCTTTTGTTTGTTAAGATTGTATAGAACACTTGAAAACCCTATTTGCTTAATTCAAGTGCTTGATTTGATTTTTCACAATAATTCTCTCACAGGAGAACATATTTATGATCTCTTATTTCGGTTGATAGGCCAGTTCTATTTTGTATATGGATGCTGAGTTTAGACTCCCGTGTAGTTATCTTCTAAAATTAATTTTTTACATGATTACATCTTATATGCTATACAATTTTGTTCGTTTTGAAAGAAAATTGTGTATTGCTAATTTCTTTTTTCTTTTTTTAGCATCAATAACTTTTGCCCCAAATCAAATCAATTTAATACGCGATTCCGTCATTCTTACGTCAATAACCTGCAATTTAGCAAATTCTGTTAAAAATGAGCAGAATGTCAGAATGTCAGAATGCAATTCCGGGATTAAAAAACAATTCGTTCTCTTACTCTCTCTAATGTGCCATGATATGATCTATTATATTATACATAATACAAGAAAACGGTATGGATTTTCCTTTGAGGCGAGCTCGGGAACCGAATCCTGAGGTGAAGTACTTTTGGAAACACTAATTATTTTTTGACGTCATTATCTTCTTCTTCTTCATCGTCAGATTTAGCAAAGATGGTCTTGGGCTGGGTCTGCGAGTAAGCAGGTGCAATAAACTTAGGATCCTTAACAGCAACTTCTGCGTATTTCAATATTGCTTCTCTTGGATCTTCCTCCATCCAAGTCTCTTTTATCATCCCACCTTGCTGCAAAACACACAACAACGACAAAATGTCAATACATTACAGAATCACAGATAACTCGAGTGTCCAAGAACTCGAAGAAGATACCGCAGCGCCTTACCTTGAGAAGATACTGTGTTAATAAGCCGCTACCAGTTGTACCAACTCTTCCACCGTGACCAGGACCTGTCATGGGAAGCTCAGGTTTATGGGCTTTAGCAGGATCCTTCAATGTTTTCTCTCTTTGTCGTTTACGGCTTGGTGGGTCTCTGAACAGTGGTAATGCATGAGGATTGTGTATTACTGGTTCTGGTTGGTAATCGTCCACAGATTTCTTCCTTGGTGCACGTGCAACACAGACGCATGCACCTCTCTCGCTCTGAGTTGGATCGTAAAGAATGTGAGTTCCTCCTTGGCTTTTGTCTCCCGATGTTGCAAATATCTAGTACAAACAATAGAAACCTCTTAGTGTGAATTCCAAGATAAAATCTTTAGAGGAACGGAACACTGCCTTTGTTGTTGTTGTTGTTGTTGTTGTTGTTGCTTACCTGATTCAACCTCGGGTGCCAAGCGCATTGCACCACGCTGCAAGTTGGAGATATGCCGACTTTTTGAACAATCTCGAGTTTGGTGCGGTCGTAGAAGCAGAGCAAGCCTCCCGTTTTACTGTCTTTCTCAACGGATGTTCCAGTCAGGATGATTTGTTCATCTGGACTAAAGGCAACGTTTGTTTGCGCATAATTATTAGGAAGACCCTCGAATGCCTTTAGAGCTTCTTTCATCTGCCGCAAGTCCCAGACCTGATCAAGATTCAAGAAAAGTGTTCAGTTTTAAACTGCTGACCAAACTGGAATAAAAAACAGCATGATGATTCAAGGTTTTACCTTTAGAGAACCATCAAAACTTCTTGACACCAGAATTCTCCCATCGCTAGAGAACTTAACAGAAGTTATATCATCAGTGTGGGCTTTCCCAACGTATACATCGGGTCGGCTTCCCCAGCCGGGCTTGAGACTCCAAATCTGGATCGATAATCAACAAAGATATAAGAATAATTCATCTACGGAAAGAGAAAAGTATGACCATTCATCCATACCAGATTACTATCATATTCTTAGCTTGTTCGACTAGACAAAACATATAGTTTCTGTAACAGAGTCTATATCAGAGGATCAGAGCAAGCCATTGGACATGATTTCCATTACCTGTATAGATCCATCTCCAATGCCACCAGCGATACGCTTTCCTTCACGATCCCAAGCACAGGTTGTAACTGGAATCCTCCCCGGTCTAGCAAGCTTCGGTTTAATAACCTGTCCAAGAAACAGTGAAATGATGTCACTTGCATGCTATAATCAAACAAAGATCTTAGTCCTTATACGTTAGCATAGACAGGATAAAACGTACCTGCGTTTGGCTTAGGAAGTTATTAACATCCCATATACGCAAAGACCCGTCTTCTGAAGAAGTCAGAATCGTTTCCTTAGTCCTCGGATGCCATTCTCCGCAAGTCAACCCGCAAATATGGCCCTTAGTGTTCTTCAGATCACGGATGTACATATCCCCTTTCATGAACTCACCAAGTGTGAGACCATCACGATCATAAATCTGAAATTCAGAAAGAAGAAACGAATGTGAGCAATTCAAAAAGATGATAGAGAATTGTAGAAGAGGAGCGTTTTTCATGAGACGTACCTTAGCTTGTGCGGAGCCAGTGACGCATAGAAATTGACCAGAAGTGGGACTCCAGCTCAAGCTGCGAACTTGGTGACCTTCACATGGTTCGAACTGCCTAAAAGACTGAAGCCTTGAATTCATCCCTTGAAAATCGTACATACGAACAGTGTAGTCATAGCTTCCCGAGAGAACTCTAGCTCCGGCACTATCAACAGCGAGAGATGAAACAATCTGTTCCAAGAAACATTCCACTTTCGAATTCAGAACTCCATAAAGAAAAGCACTTTAAACCCAGAATTACTGTGAATTTTAGACTGTTTCGTATACCTTCGTATGTCCTTTTAGCTGGATCTCGTTGCTCAATGGGATTTTGTACCGATTCTCCTCGTTGTCATAAACACCGTCGTCATCGGAATCTTCATCGGAATCTACAATAGCAGTCGGAGGCGGTGGCGGAGGACCGATCATATCCTCTTCATCATCAGAATCATTACCAATGCCGGATCCCTTTGCCGGCGGCGGTGGTGGCCCTATCATACCTCCGTCATCCTCTTCATCCTCTTGCGTCGGTTTAGCCGGAGGCGGAGGTGGCCCCATCATACCTCCTACGGCTACATCATCTTCGGAGGGAGCTTGGCTGGAGTTATTAGGGTTACGATTCGGACCGCGAACACTTCGGAGCCAGGATGCAGAAGAGGAAGATAGAGACGGGAATCCGGATTCAGATTTACCGGAAGAAGGCTTCTTGCTGACGACATCCGACGAAACTCCGGCGTCTGTACCTGCATCGGTGCGGCGAGTTGCGCTGTGGAGGGCCTCGATTGGCGCCGAAGCTTTCGATGTCTTACCAAACGAAATAGGAAAATGAGCTCGCAGACCTTCCAATTCATCCTCCATTGCTTACGTCTTCTTCTTCTCAGAATTTTGATTTGGAATTCGTCTTTATATAACGGCCGGTGACCTCGCCGCCATGGAAATTCTCGTTGCTCTACCGGCGAATAAAGATGGTGGCGGTTAAGTCCATAGACACAACCATATTGGGCCTAAACGTATAAGGCATATTCTTTAATTATGAATTAGACCTCAACCAGACGGCCCAATTAAACCCATTTTACCCCATTTTACGATGCCGGTTTTCCCGGTTCACATGGAAACCCTATGTGGTTAAATCAATGCGTACAAACTAAAGTTTTTTTTTCTTCTTCTAGTTTTTTTTTTTTTTTTTTTCGAAAATGTTAAGATTTCATACCAGATTTTAGGATTTATACAGAGTTGTGGCAAGCCACTTATTAGAAGAAATACAGGATGGAAGAAGAGAGATTACATATTAGCTAATAGGACCAAGATGCTGAAAGTAAAGCTCGAGCAACGATTGAGAAGAGAGGCTCCTGGCTGGATAGGAGAAGAGCCAATCCCTTATCAAACTGTCAACACGGACACGAAGAACGGTAACCGAAGACTTCGAGGCGGTAAACACGTGGGCATTACGCTCCTTCCACAAAGCGTATAAGATGCACTGAAACATCAACTTGGCGAGGACTTGGAGAGGGCGAGAGGTAGTTGAGTTCCTGCTAACAATCCATGGTGCCACAGCTTGGAGAGACAGTGGGGGGTTAGACCAGATAGAACCTGCAAACCGAGTCCAGAGATCTGAAGAGACTGGACATCGAAAAAATAGATGCTCATATTCCAGGTCTGCATTGCAGAGAGAGCAAACAGCTTGAATCGACATTCCCCATCTCAAGAGACGATCTCTAGTGGGTAAGCGCCCAAGCATAGCAAGCCATGCTATGAAGGAGCAGCGAGGAATCTCCTCTTTAAACCAGACAAACTTATGCCACAAAACAGTCGGAGATGAGTGTCGAATATGATCCCAAGTGACCTTAGAGGAAAATGAAGGTCCAAACGACCCCCAGCATTACGCCAAAGGTAGTAATCATCGCCCATGGAACTGGATGGGGGAGTGATGGTACTGAGGACAATATGAAGAGTCTCAGAGAGGTCAGAACGAGCCGCCGGCTAGGCTTCACCCAAAGCATTTTCTTAAACGTGACACTTGTTATAATATAAAAAAAATCAAAAATCATAATTTTATATTAATGCATTTATAACCTAGTGGTTTATGTGATTACATTCTCTATATCGTCACCATTCAAACCCAAATAATACATAATACATGCATGTATTTTGTTGACCAAAATTATAGAAATTTCTGAAAGAAAAATTTCAATTTTTCCTACAAAATCGTTCACTAAAAAATAACAGATCTCAAGTCCCAAATTCTACAGATTAATAGAGGCAAGTTTATAAAAAAAATCTTCAACATGGTACAAATGGAACCGTTCATCGTGATTATGAGATCTTTGTGGAATGGGTAGCATTATCCGTTGTAAAATTATTTTTGTAATAGTTCTCTTAATTAATTTGTTCAATGTTAAAAAAAAAAAGAGTAACAGATTTCCTAACTAATTCTTTCTTTATACAAATGACAGCCAAATCTTGCAACTTCTTTTGTGATATTTTTCTTTCTTTATAAAAATGACAGCCAAATCTTGCAACCTCTTTTGTGATATTTAATATCAATAGTGTCATGCACTTCTTAAAACAAATATGAATTATCCCAAACAGTACCTAGTATTTAGTTAAAATACACAGTTTAATTTTTAACATTTTCCTTCTCTGGTTCGATTTTCTACTCTGTTTCTAGACATTTTCACGTTAATTAATTCAATCACAAAATGCAGATTTAAAAAAATAAAATTAACTTTGAAAAATAAAATGTGACCCAATAATTTTTACTTAATTTGTGGTCTTAGGGAAATGCCTTTTCAACAATACCTCAAGCAAAGCACAGCTTTGACTAAGAAAAGAAGAAAATTTACAAAATGTAAACTACCAATAATAAATGTAATGGAAAAAGTGTTCATATTGGTTCATCTCATGAGGGCGAAAAAGCGAATGAAAAAACAAAAATCGATAGTTTCATCAATGTGGTGTTTTTCAAAAAATATTCTATCGCTAAAATCAATATTTTTGACGAAAACTATCGATAATTAATTTTGACCATATGATAAAAATCAGGCTGTAGAAAAGTAGTTTGCGGTTTATTATGTCGTTTTTTGAGCAAGATAGTGGTGAAATCAATGAGAATTTTTTTTTCGTAATTCATGGTAAATCTCAAACTTACGGAAAGGCTCAAGGCTCAGACTAATCATTGGGAAGGTACAGTCTATGGATATACCTTTTCTCTGGATATTCAAATGAGTCTGAAAGCAAAAATCCATATCTATGTAATATAGTTGTGCATATCAGATAGATCCAACTTGAAATGGTGTCCCAAATCCGTCTCCTTACCATTTGACTACAAGACCTTGAACGAATATGTAAAAGAAGAAGACAAAATGCCTATTTGTATGGGGAATGATGGTTATTTTTTCTCTCTTATTGACCAAGTCAAGATCGTATACTAGATCAAGAGCCGGTTGCAACTGTTCAGAAAGCTGAGTATAGGATCCACCTTAATTAGTTTACTATGCGACGTATACGTATGCCAACTGTTCTATTGTAAATCTCGAGGATCAAGGGTTTATATCATGGCAGTTTTTCGAATCTTTTGACCATTTGTTCGCTACTATTGTTATCCGCATAATTTTGATACATGTTTCCCTTTTTTCTAAGTTGCTATGCAAGAGACTCAAGAGAGCTCTTCCAAACTTGATTTCAGAGACACAATCAGCCTTTGTGGCCAAAAGGCTGATAACCGATAATATTCTGCTTGCGCAAGAAAATTTTCATGCCCTTCGTACGAATACTAGTTGTCGACTTGAGTTTATGGCTATCAAAACGGATATGAGCAAGGCGTATGATAGAGTTGAATGGAGCTTTATTGAAACTTTAATGCTAAAGATGGGGTTTGATCAGAGATGGATTAAATTATTAATGTGCTGTATTACCTCGGTTTCATATCAGGTTATATTAAACGGAGAACCGAGAGGCAAGATCAAACCCTCGAGAGGGCTACGTCAAGGAGACCCACTTTCACCCTTCCTGTTCATCATTTGTACAGAGGCACTAATCTCCCTCCTAAATGGAGCGGAAGAAGAGAAACGTATCATGGGATTGCGTGTCGCACGAGCAAGCCCACGGGTCTCGCATTTATTGTTCGCGGATGATAGCCTTTTTTTCTGCAAAGCGGAGGTCGGACAATGTGAGGAGATCCTGAAAATTTTAAACATGTATGGCAATGCTTCAGGACAACGTCTAAACACTGCAAAATCTTCTATAGTTTTTGGAAATAAGGTTGACCAGACTACAAGACAAGAGATAAAAACCATTACTGGTATTTCTACAGAAGGTGGCATGGGAAAGTATCTGGGAATCCCAGAGGAAATTTGTGGCTCAAAGATGAAAGTTTTCTCTTTTGTTCAAGACCGTCTTAATAACCGGGTGAATTCATGGTCAGCTCGACTTCTTTCTAAGGGAGGAAAAGAGATTCAAATAAAGTCTGTAGCCCAAGCACTGCCGACATATGTTATGTCATGCTTCCTGCTACCACAAGGTCTTTTAGATAAACTTAATAGTGCAATATCAAACTTCTGGTGGAGTTCCAAACAAAATAGCAGGGGTTTACATTGGATTGCATGGGATAAAATTTGTACTCCCCAAGATAGAGGCGGGTTGGGATTCAGAGACCTCCATGATTTTAATATCGCCTTGCTTGCAAAACAATTGTGGAGGCTTATTCAGTTCCCCTCGTCCTTACTTGCGAGAGTCCTTCGAGGAAGATATTATAATAGATCATGCCCGCTAGAAGACAGGAGAGTTTACTCACCGTCATTTGGTTGGCGTAGTATTCTCGCCGCAAAAACCTTTTTAAAGCTTGGTTTGAGGAAGACTATTGGTTCGGGCCTTAATACTAGAGTCTGGAGTGAACCGTGGATCCCGGATATGCCAGCCAGACCCGCAAGAGCTTCAGTCGGGATAGGCTATCGCCACCCTCAACTCATGGTTCATACATTTATTAGACGAGATACTAAAGAGTGGAATATTCCCCTCCTTCATGAATACTTCCAACCTGAGGATATCCCTCTTATCCTTGGGTTGAGACCTAGTCGTAATTTTTCCCTTGATGGGTATGCATGGAATCACACAAAATCAGGAACTTATACGGTGAAATCCGGATATGATTTAATCCGAGAGTTTAACTTACGTGGGAACCCGGAGGAGGCGATAGAACCAAGTATCACTTGCCTCCAAAGTCACGTTTGGAAAGTCCGCACAGCGAGGAAACTAAAACATTTCATGTGGCAAGCGCTTTCAGGATGTGTGGCAACTTGTGAAAAATTAACTTATAGACACCTTGGCAATGATAGGAGCTGCCCTAGATGTGGGGGCTCTGAGGAATCTATCAACCATTTTCTTTTTGAATGTCCCCCAGCTTTACAAGTTTGGGCTTTATCGGACTTCCCGTCCCTTCCGGGCTTCTTCCCGTGTAGTTCTATTTACCGAAATATGGACTTCCTATTTTGGAGAACAAAAGAAGTGGGTCTAGTTGAACCACATAAAGACATCTATCCTTGGATCATATGGTTCATATGGAAAGCAAGAAACGATAAATTATTTAACGGAAAAGATACTCCAGCGGTGAAAACACTCCAGTTAGCTTCACTCGAAGCAGAAAGCTGGAGGATAGCGAACCAAAGAGAATGTGAGGAAGAGACTGAGGTCCCACAGGCTCACGACAACTCTTATACCCCACCTTTAATACCATGAATCCCAAACTGCCAAATCGATGCTTCTTGGATCGACCATGGTTTAGTTAGTGGACTAGGATGGAGCTATAAGGACATTATGGGACAAGAGGTTTTTGGACTCCAAGGATGCCGCAAAAGTATCTCATCATTACATGCGGAGATGGATGCTCTTCTTTGGGTTATGCTATGCCTAAAAGATAAACACATTTTAACGATACAAATTGAGACAGATTGCTTGAATTTAATTGAAATGATTGAGAATCCGATCGATTGGCCGGCTTTCACTTCAGAATTAAACGCCTTCCAACATCTTCGAGAGACATTTTCTGCTTTTAACATCACTCATATACCTCGAGCTTTAAACGTCCGAGCTGATTCTCTCGCTAAAGAAGCTCGAGTACGTGGTATCATATTCTCCCATATAAGTCAGACAGAATCGGTGGAGGTGACTTTCCGGAATCATCATCCTACCGATCAAGACGTGACTTAGTAGATGGGTAGTCGACAAAAAAAAAAAAAAAAAAATGTAATGGAAAAAGTGTTCATATTGGTTCATCTCATGAGGGCGAAAAAGCGAATGAAAAAACAAAAATCGATAGTTTCATCAATGTGGTGTTTTTCAAAAAATATTCTATCGCTAAAATCAATATTTTTGACGAAAACTATCGATAATTAATTTTGACCATATGATAAAAATCAGGCTGTAGAAAAGTAGTTTGCGGTTTATTATGTCGTTTTTTGAGCAAGATAGTGGTGAAATCAATGAAAATTTTTTTTTCGTAATTCATGGTAAATCTCAAGCTTACGGAAAGGCTCAAGGCTCAGACTAATCATTGGGAAGGTACCGTCTATGGATATACCTTTTTTCTGGATATTCAAATGAGTCTGAAAGCAAAAATCCATATCTATGTAATATAGTTGTGCATATCAGATAGATCCAACTTGAAATGGTGTCCCAAATCCGTCTCCTTACCATTTGACTACATGACCTTGAACGAATATGTAAAAGAAGAAGACAAAATGCCTATTTGTATGGGGAATGATGGTTATTTTTTCTCTCTTATTGACTAAGTCAAGATCGTATACTAGATCAAGAGCCGGTTGCAACTGTTCAGAAAGCTGAGTATAGGATCCACCTTAATTAGTTTACTATGCGACGTATACGTATGCCAACTGTTCTATTGTAAATCTCGAGGATCAAGGGTTTATATCATGGCAGTTTTTCGAATCTTTTGACCATTTGTTCGCTACTATTGTTATCCGCATAATTTTGTTAGGCGATCATGCTTACGTGATTTTATCCATCGAGTGGCGCTACAAAATTTATTTGCTCAAACATGCAAATCCTTTAAAAAATAATTGCTCAAACTAACTGGCATGCTATGTTATGAGATTCGCCTAAATCTGAATGATATGTTTAGCTCAAACAACAGTTTTTGGCAAATGTCAAATACTAAGTGTTGTCGAGTTTTTGGCAAATGTCAAATACTAAATATTAATGTAGTTTTTGAAACTTTTAAACCATAATTGACGTTTATTTAGTTTAAAATTTTATAGTTTTTTATTTTTTCATCATTTATAGTTTTTTATTCAAAAGCGTGTGTGAATACAACACGTTTTACTTTTTTCTCAGCCAATGAATTCATGTTTCAGATCTTTCAAATTTTTTGGAATATCATAAGGAGTTTTTGATTGCTTTTTATTAAACTGTCAATGAATTTCTTTAAAGTCCCAAGTTTTTAAAGTCCCGATTAGGGGATGTAAATGTCAATTTTTTCAGTTATATAAACAAAACAAAAAATGAACAAACAAAAATAAAAACTTATACCTAGAAAAATCCAAAACCAGATATGATTGACTGGAAAATTTGGAATTTGATCTGACTTGGCTATCCAAATGTTTTGAAATACAGAAAAAAAACTAACCCGAACTCATTTTTTTCGTAGCAGGTAGGATAATATATAAATTTGGTTTCTAATTAATAATAAGGTTGGCTTGATCAGTTTGATTTGAAAACCAACCCTATATGGACATGTTAATGAGAATGAGATGGTCGAGGGAAGAAAACGAAATGGCCGAAATTTAGGTTAATTCTTTTTGAAAAAGATTATTCAGTGCTATCGGTTCTCTTGTCCGCCAATAAAACCAAGGCAGAAGCTGGTGTTTGCATATTTCTGTCATTCAAGTTTAAGTTTTGTTATTAAAAGTAGATTGTGCTTATTATAGACTGTACTATAAAATGTGGGAGTTTGTGGGATTTCCTTATTAGTTTTGCTGTTAAACGTAGTTGTGCATATTTTTAGATTGTACTATGTAACATGTGGAGTTTGTGGTGATTGCCTTTTATAACGTCATTTCAGAGAACGGTTTTGTTTAGGCAATAGGCACTTTAAATTATAGAAAGATCTTAAATTTCAATCAATAGAAGAAATATATTGGTGAACTTGACGATATTAGTTATACGTTGTTTTAGATATTTTTGGCTTAATTATATATATATATATATATATATATATATTTAAGTATAAATATTATAATTTACTTGCCCAAAACATAGTCTAGTAGACATGAATTAAAATCTACATAACGCTTGTTGTTAAAAAAAAAGAGTTTATTGGATCTTAATATATTTTTCCATTTCAACGAGATCTTAATCTATTTAAAGTCGATTAACTAACATGTTAATATCAACAAAATAAAACAAAATGAATAATAATAATAATAATGACATGTTAATTTCACTTTCAGATTTTTGTTAACTAAAATGTACTTCAACTGATAAGTTATTTTGTTTTTCGTTTGTGTTCTATCAGAGACAAACATACATTATCGTATTTTGCAATAAAAAAAAGTTATATAAATTTGTGATAGAATGTGGTTAAACCTCGATTTTGTTAACTAGTTTTTTTCTGTGATATTAGGCGAAAATTTTTTGGCATCTCGGAACAGCCAATACGTGTGGTTAATCTTCGAGGTTGATTCTCTTTAATCTCACCATGAAAGTTCAGAGAAATATATATGTATTTGAGGTTAAATCCATTAAGTTCAGAAAAAATTTCGTCTTCCCGGACGTTTTCGACAAATGAACCATTATAAAAATCACCGCAAAACAATTAATAGTAAATGCATTTATATGGAAATGAAAATATGCAAAGCACACTTATCTATAAAATACTCATCAAAAGACACATATATCGCACAAAATGATATAGTCATCACTTCATTATTTTTTTTATTTTTTATTTTTAACCATTTCCATATATTAGAAGGTGGATACAAAAGCTCCTCGCAGAGTTACAGCGCTCCTATCTCAGACCACAACAAAAACAGGGTCTATTACAAACCAAAAACAATCATCTAAGTCAGCAGCTATCAAAAAAGAATATTAGCCCTAAAAAAAAGTAAACCAAATCGTAAGGAAAGAGGTGATGTGGGGAAGATTTCTCTGAGCTTTTGACAAAGGGTCCAACTTGCATCGAAGGATTGATTGAATCTCTTTGATGATTGCTGAAGCAGGGCGAAAGATACCTGAGTGAAGCCGGGCATTCCTTTCTTCCTAAATTAGATAAACCGAGGCTTGGAACACGAGGTGAATAATGACTGCAACATTCTTGTCTCTGGACAGGTCTTTAATCCATCTAAACCATCCTCAAAAGAAGCAGGTGGTTGTAGATGGGCTTTGGAGGAGAAAAAAGACCATACCTCGGTACTAAATGTGCAGTCAAAGAAAAGATGTTGTCGAGACTCATCAAAAGAATTGCATAGAAGACAAGAAGAAGGAACATTCAAACCCCAACCTCTCATTCTGTCTCGAGTAGGTAGCCTATTTTGAACTGTTACCCAAGTGAGAAATGCATGCTTGGGAATGTGGTGCTTGTGCCAGACCGAACCATACCAGTCTACCTCCACAATCTGTCCCTGAATGACCTCCCAAGTATGCGCCGAGGAGAAGGAAGAAGATGGAGAGCGATCACCTACCTTCCAAAGAAACAGGTCATCCGCTTCAGAAATAGCAATAGGAGCCGGATCTGGTAAGCATTGGCGAAGAAGAGTGATAGTTGGGTTCCTGCTTCTACTAGAAGCAAGCCACCACCCACCATTACGAATACCATCTGCAACCGTAGCATCGCGGGGAAGGCCAGAACGTCTCGGCCCACTGTCCCCTGTTAGATCAATTAGCGGCCCAAGGGAGGTCCAGATCTCCAGCCAAAAACTTGCAGAGATCCCAGAACCCACTTCGCAAACAAAAAATTGTCTAGCAAGCGGGCGGAGCTTGCATAAGCTTTTCCATATCCAACTGCCTGAAATTGTAGCATCGAGTTCCCAGAAGTTAGACGATCCAATAAGGTTGATCCTGACCCAAGAGACCCATAAAGAACCGCAGCAGCAAAAATCATCCAAATCAGCTTAAGACCTAGAACCTTGTTCCACGCCAATAACCTCCTAAGACCAAGTCCTCC
Organism: Eutrema salsugineum; assembly: GCF_000478725.1. Classification (NCBI taxonomy): domain Eukaryota; kingdom Viridiplantae; phylum Streptophyta; class Magnoliopsida; order Brassicales; family Brassicaceae; genus Eutrema; species Eutrema salsugineum. The sequence continues at coordinate 10,612,904 of NW_006256895.1, forward strand.
ACACTGCTTAGGAGTACAAACTGATTCCCAACTAATCTTTGCTCCCCTTGAAGAATTGGGAGCCCTCTTCCAAAGGAAACCATTACACATCTGCTCCAAGGACCTCAAGCATTGATTTGGAAGAATGAAAACGGAAGCCCAAAAAGTGATTGTAGAGTAAATAACTGACTCAATCAATTGCAGCCTCCCTGCAAAAGACAAGTGACGAACAGTCCAAGAGGAGAAGCGACCCTTAATCCTGTCGATCAGCGGTTGATAATCCTGACATCGCAGTTTTTTAGAGGTCAGAGGGACACCCAAGTAACGGACAGGAAAGGAACCAAGCTGGAGGCCGAAAGACTCTGCAATCTGATTACTCATACCGCGGTTACCACCATCAAAAAACACAGCCGATTTTGCTCTGTTCACAGCCAAACCCGAAGCAACCTTGAATTCATCCAGAATCTGAAGAATACCATTAAGGGATTGCGCTGCACCATCGAAAAACAGGAGGATATCATCTGCAAAGCTTAGATGGGTTATCAAGGGAGAACCACATCTCGGGTGAATGCCAAAGCAATTGGTGATAGCTCCCAAATCAAGCTTCTTAGAGAGGATATCCATTGCAAGCACAAAAAGCAGAGAAGAAATAGGATCTCCCTGGCGCAGGGAAAGAAACCGATTAATTCGCCATTGAAAGCAATACTATAAGAGGGAGATGTGATACAAACCCTGATCCAAGTGACGAATAGCTCAGGGAATTCCAAGGCAGTAAGCACGTTAAGAATGAAATCCCAACTGAGGTTGTCGTAAGCCTTTGTGAGGTCGACTTGGAGGCACCCTCGAGAAGTAGTACCATGCTTGTGAAAATCAGTCACTAACTCAGAAGCTAGAAGAACGTTCTCACATAACAATCTTCCTTTAAGAAAACCCACCTGATTCCCCAGAACAGCTAGAGGGACAACACGCTTGAGTCTCTTCTTTAAAATCCTGGTGATGACCTTATAAACTGTAGAGCATAGAGAGATGGGGCGAAACTGAGTTAAATGGTCTGCTCCCACTATCTTTGGGATTAGGGCAATGGTAGTGGCATTGAATCTCTTCACCAGATGACCTGAGTTGAAAAAATCCTTCACCGCCTTAATCGATTCAGCACCAACAGTATCCCAGGCCTCCAAGAAGAACTCAACAGGAAACCCATCAGGTCCTGGAGCCTTGTTCTTGGGCATTTTGAAGAAAGTTTGTTTAATCTCATCGTCAGAGGGGATCTCAACCAACTCAGATGCTAGAGAAGTCGGGCATCTGAAGGGATGGATCTCACGAATCTGCTCAACTGAATAAGGTCTCACATTCGTATCCACTGAACCAAGAAGATTAGAGAAGAAAGAGATCGTCATTCCTTTAATTTGCCCAATATTATCAATACGATCCCCTTGATCATTACGAAGATATCTGATCACATTCGAAGCCTGGTGAGCTATAACTGCCTTATGAAAAAACCTGGTATTGGCATCACCGTCTTTCAACCAGCGAATCCTTGACTTTTGCTTGTAGAAGGTTTCCTGAGCATTTGCAAAAAACTTCCATTTCTCCCGAGCTACAAACTCTTCCCGAAACAATTGATCCGAGGGGGCGGAGAGGAGTGAAGTTTGAATCTCCTCAAGCTTTTCCAGAGCATCCTTAGTCCGCTGTTGAATGTTGCTGAAACCCTCTCTGTTCAATTTCCGACAACAAAGTTTCACTGCCTTCATACGCAACCCCAGCATAAACATACTCGAGCCAATACAAGCCGGTTCATTCCAAGCAGCAGACACATACTCCTGGAATTTCTTATGAGTCGATAAAAATGAAAAATACTTAAAACTTTTCCCACCACGCTCAACCTGATCCACAGTGCTGACCAAGCAAGGAGAATGGTCCGAATCGCCTGGGGGGTCGAAAACCGCACAGGAATTAGGAAAGGAGGAGATCCAACTATCGTTAACCAAGGCACGATCCAGCTTTCGAAGGATTGGATCCTCGAGACGAAGGTTAGACCAAGTGAAGAATGCGCCCCTCCTATCGAGATCAGACAATTCGTTAGCATCTAGGCAATTGTGGAAATCATCGATACCCCTTAAAGGAATTAAGTAAGGAATCACTGAGAAATGCTCATTAGCACAGAGAATCTGATTGAAGTCTCCAACGAGTATCCACGGTTTGTCCTGCGTTGGCGAGCTTCTTTTTACCAGAGAGATTTCTTCCCAAAGCTGTCTCCTTAGTACCTCCGTGTTAAAAGCATACACAAATGCGACCACAAAAGATGTGTTAGTAGCAGGATCTGAGACACCACACAACACTAACTGAGCTTATTTTTTTAAAACAAAGAGTGAAATTGCAGGGTCCCAAGTCACCCAAATCCTGCCATTTTCCGAGAAAGGGTAGTTATTATCCCATCGCCAGCCAGGACAGGTAGCTGAGATAACACTGAGAGCGTTGTCCTCTCTAACCCGAGTTCGAGCAAGCCACCAAGAATCGGTCTGTTCCTATGTACCCAACTCCTGACGACGCGTTGCCTAGAGACACTGTTTAGACCTCTAACATTCCAAGCCAAAAGCTTCATATATACAAACGAAAAAGAAGGGGAGGAAGAGAGAGATCAGGAAAGATAGCAATCCCTCCCCGAGGAACGACCCCTAAGGAGAGACACTACTTCTGAATTGAGTTTTTCAAGGGAAGAGTTTGCTGCGTAGAGGTCATGTTTAATCCTCTGTCGCTCTTTCTTGAGGGCCCATTTTGAGAGATACTTCGTGAAACCAGAATGATCACTATTGCCGGCCGCTGAGAGATCGGAGGCAACTAGACTCAGTCCTGGGGGTTTCATCATACTAGAAGCGACGGCAACCATTTTCCCACTCCGTTTATCCTCTGAAATCGAATTGATACCCTGATGATCAAGAGTCAATAGAACCTGAGAATCAGCAGTGGCAGGAACTCCCCTGGATGAAGCCGGATTTGCACTCACAGACCTCTTCCTCGCACGCGAACGAGCCCGACGCCTAGCCCTCTTACTTGGATTCCGATTCGCTGAGGGATCATCGGAGTCTGACTCAGAAGGAGGGGCAGCTTCCTGAGAGATTCCATCAGACGATTTCAAGGGATTGATGGAGCCAGCAGAAGGCTTAGGAGAAGAGCGTTTCATGAGAGGATGAGGGCAGCGATTGAGAAGATGCCCAAACCTGTTGCAGTTACAACACTTCGGAGGAAGCCTCGGATACTCAACCCTGCCCCTGACTGAAAAACCTTGAGTATCTTTCACAATGACAGTATTCGGAGGGGTTCTGTCGAGTTGAATCTCGACCTTAACTTTCGTGTCACCAAGATGGTAGGGATCCAATTTCGACTTCTCTGTATGCAGCGGTTCTCCAATTGCCCGGCGAGGACACTAATCCCATCAAGAGAATACATTTGCGGAGGAACATTTTTCAAGACTGCCCAAGTCGGAGCTCACTGAAGCTCAAATGAATCAAGCTTGCAATCTGCAGACCAGGGGAAGAAGGAGAAAGCACAGTTGTCCGCTTGCCAATAACCAACCTCTAGAACCCATTCACGAGTAGGGATTGAAGGTATGAAGAACAGGCAGGAGGATTTAGAAATCGTCTGGATGGAGATGTTACCAAATTTCCCCCACACTGGGTTCAAATCAGCATAAATCTCTGACGGAGGAGGAATAGCTCCGTGGAAATGAGCAACAATGTGGCCTTTCCAGGTTTCCGCCGCTTGTAACAGGACAGATGGAGGAGCCTCGACCACCGGAGTTCCATCCTCGAGGAATGAGGGCGAGGAGATGCGTTTCAGATTCCTTAGAGACGATTTGAAACGCTGGGCATAAGAAGGGGCCTCAGCATTTGGGATCGAAGGAGGAATAGAAGAAGTTGATGAGGAGGGAGGATCCGCCACCAGATCCACCGAATCGGAAATGGCCAAATCTCCAGCCGGAGAAACTGAGGAAGGAGCGAGATTATCCTGAGGCGACACCGCATCAGAGGGAGGCGCGGGCACATCCTGAGGAATTTCTTGACTAGGGATTGGATCAGAAGCCATGGGGGAGGAAGGAAGAGAGAAGAAAGAAGAAAGAAGGAAGAGAGAAATTTCCGACTCGGCGTGAGGCCTTCGTCGAACGGCGGAGGCACGGAGAAACCCTAATCTCCCATCGCAGGAATTTTCAATTAATAATGAACGTTTTTCTAAATCATCACTTCATTATTGCCAAAAGTGGAATACAATATCGCTCGCTTCCAGGATTTTACTACAAGAATGACCTAACCTAAAACTACAAACCAGATTACAAAATTCGAACTAGGTAACACCTCTCTATAAAACACTAGTCATCTCACAAATTTGGTGAGAACCTAGAGGAGAGAGGACAACGAATGACCTGAAAGGATCAATATATATATATGTCTTCTTGAAAATGTATACATATACACATAAACACACGTGATTATCATATATTCTAATTTTTTTGAGTGATACACCCTCCACCCTTGATTTGACTTTCTTCGGTCAATTATCATTATTTTAATAAAAAAAGACTACCTTCAATTTTATTAAATGGCGGACTGAACGTTTTAAGATTATCTTGATCAACACCTAGACACATGATGAACCACTCTCCGTCTGTAGTACTGACTCGCGTCTGGTTATGTCAAGTTAATCCATGCATTTTGAATTTAACGGTTATCAGAAAGCTCTCGAAATTAAGGACAAAAGTCACAAAACCATTTGTGTCTTTCCGACCATGCGCGCTATTGTACTTGGGAGATAATACCTTAATTAGATGTATCAGAAGGAGAGACTCTTTACTATACATTATTAGTTGGAGCATGAAATATGTTCACTCTCTAGTGGACGAATAACTTACCAAACGTCAACACATCGGGCATGTTCGTTTGCCCGTCGGCTGCACCCTGCGGCTAGATGCTGTGGTAAGACAAAACTAGTTATTGTTCGTTTGATAGCTGCACATTTGGTCTCTGTGACTAATCGCAACATTTTTAATCGATAGCCTCTAGAGTTTTGGACGGATGCTGCAGCAGACTGTAGCTAACTACAGTCTCCTGCAATAAACAACCCATCATATATTTTTCTTATGTTAAACAAAATTAACTGTACACTTAAAGATGTAAAATCTGACTTACATAAAATTCTGACCTACATAAAAATCATTTTCTTTTTTTTTGTAAAAGACATAAAATAAACTGATAAAAGTCATTATTGAACTTTATTTTGTTAACAAATTTCGTAATGGAGTTAGGTAAATAGCTTACAGCAAATAAGTTTAATAATATAACAATTTCGATCCAAAATTAAGGAGTGTATAAAATTCTTTGAAAAAACCAACAATGTGATGAAGAATTTTAAATAATATTATCATTTCAAATCAACAGTAAGAAAATACTCCTATCACCATTTTCTTATTATTTTTGGGGTCAGCCATTTCTCAGTACCCTCCTCTTGAGTCTTGATAACACGATTTGGGTGGACAACATAAAACCTTCAGAGACTACTTTTATTTTTATTTTATTTTTTAATCATGAAAATATTTATATTGTCTAAAAAATTTAAATAAAAAAAATCCCGGTCCTATAAATAAGAGATATCATCTATTCCCAATTGAAACCCAAACCATTCACAAAGCTTTCTACTCTATAACAGAAACACGAGAATTCGAAGCGAAAAGCAAAATGTAAGTTGTTGAAAATTGGGAAATCCCTCTTTCTTTCCGTTTTTCATGATTTCAGACGAATCTTGCCTGAGTTTTTTTGTTTTTGGTTTTTTGTTTTCTTATGGAACAGGGAAAATGGTAATAAGAACGTGTTGAAGCCGATGGACTCTGAGCAACTGAGAGAGTACGGACATCGAATGGTTGATTTCATTGCCGACTATTACAAAACCATCGAAGACTTCCCTGTTCTTAGCCAAGTTCAGGTCACTTTTCTTTTCCTCGGGAAATCAAAATTCGATGTGGGTCTTATGGGTTTTTCAATCTGTTTCCTCGGATTTAAGGCTTGGAAAAAAAGTCTCATAATTTCAGTGAAATCTCAATGTTTCTACGGTTTTAACCATTTCATCAAGTGGGCTTTTGCTAATGTGAGTTTCTGAATCTCTCTGGTTTATTCACAATGTTGATAATTTACTTGTCGATTACAGCCTGGTTATCTTCATAACCTTCTGCCTGATTCCGCACCAGACCAACCTGAAACGCTTGAAGAAGTTCTTGATGGTGAAAATTAAATTACTGAATAACCCATTTCGAGTTTTTGATGAACTGAGAATAGAATACTTAAAAATCGATTTTTTATTTCACAGATGTTAAGGGCAAGATATTGCCCGGAGTAACGCATTGGCAAAGCCCGAGTTTCTTTGCTTATTACCCTTCTAACAGTAGCGTTGCTGGTTTCTTGGGTGAGATGTTGAGTGCTGGTCTTGGAATCGTTGGTTTTAGTTGGATCACTTCTCCAGCTGCCACCGAGCTCGAAATGATTGTTCTTGATTGGCTTGCCAAGCTACTCAACCTACCCGAGCAGTTTCTCTCCAGAGGTAATTAATAACATCTCTATATAAAAGCTTAATTTTCCTTTTTGCTTTAATTAAGACATGTAGCTAAGTGTTGTTGTAATAGGGAATGGAGGAGGGGTAATCCAAGGGTCAGCTAGTGAAGCTGAACTTGTTGTTCTGATTGCTGCCCGGGACAAGGTTTTAAGAAGCGTTGGCAAGAAGGCGCTTGAGAAGCTCGTTGTCTACTCCTCTGACCAGACACATTCAGCTTTACAGAAAGCTTGCCAGGCATGAGTTTCTTTTTCGAGAATTTTGTTCAAACAAGAACCTTTTGCGTAAGAAGCTAATTACTTAAGGTTTACTGTTGATAGATTGCTGGAATCCATCCAGAGAATTGCAGGGTGCTCAAAGCAGATTACTCTACAAATTACGCTCTGCGTCCTGAAACGCTTCAAGAAGCTGTTTCTAAGGATCTTGAAGCTGGATTGATTCCATTCTTCTTATGTGCTAATGTAAAGAATCATCCTGTTGCCTGTTACTTACCCTCTTGAAAGCATGTTTTGTCTGAAAATAAAAAACCATTTGTTATATCCAGGTTGGAACCACTTCTTCAACCGCAGTTGATCCATTAGCTGCACTGGGAGAGATCGCAAAGGTTATTTTTTCTCATTTCAAATTTCATGACAAGATTCATGATAGCGAATAGGAACTGATGCTTTCTCTCTTACTGCATTCACAGAGCAATGAGATGTGGTTTCACGTGGATGCAGCGTACGCTGGAAGTGCCTGTATATGTCCAGAGTATCGACAATACATTGACGGAGTAGAAACTGCAGACTCTTTTAACATGAATGCTCACAAATGGTTCCTCACTAATTTCGATTGTTCCCTTCTTTGGGTCAAGGTACATATATATATATATATATATGCCTTTTAATCTCACTTTCTCCCTTGTTCTTTTTCTCTTCGCCTATTGAAAAAAAGAAATGCTGATATTTTGATAAACAGGATCAGTATGCTCTCACTGAAGCTCGTTCAACAAATCCAGAGTTTCTCAAAAACAAGGTAAGGATGATTTTGATTTTTACAACAACAAAAAAACTGCAATTAATCTTTCTTCTTCGAATCTATTAGATTACTTTAATTTGTCTTATCTATCCACTTGGTTTTTTTTTTTGGTTTGCCAGGCCTCTCAGGCAAACTTGGTTGTTGATTACAAAGATTGGCAAATCCCTCTCGGAAGAAGATTTAGGTACTTTGCTTTTGCAGAAAATTGAAAGTTTTGTAAGCATATTTGGCATACATATATACAATCTGAGTTTTGTCTTTGTTTTCTTTTTGACAGATCATTGAAGCTATGGATGGTTTTACGACTCTATGGATCTGAGAACTTGAAGAGCTATATAAGAAACCATATCAAACTGGCTAAAGATTTCGAACAACTTGTGTCTGAAGATCCCAACTTTGAGGTAACTGTAAAAACCTCACAAATTAACTTTCCGGAAAAAAAAAAATGTTCTTGATGACAATAAGGTGATTTAATTTATTCTCGATCGTTTGCAGATTGTCACTCCTCGGATCTTTTCTCTCGTCTGTTTCCGCATCGTGCCTGCGGAAAACGATGAAAAGAAGTGTAATAACCAAAACCGCAACCTCCTAGACGCAGTGAACTCTTCAGGGAAACTCTTCCTTTCTCACACTGTAAGTGACATCTCTCTCTTTTGTTCTTTCTTTCTTCTTGTTGGATATATAATGTTATTAACTAAGATATATATATATATATATATATGTATTGGCTTACGTGGGAAACAGGCTTTGTCGGGAAAAATTGTACTACGTTGCGCCATAGGAGCGCCATTGACGGAAGAGAAGCACGTGAAGGAGGCATGGAAGGTTATCCAGGAAGAAGCATCATACTTGCTTCGCAAGTAAACAAGATAAAAAGAATTTATAATAAAACCTGTTTTTGCCAACAAATTAACCGAAGCACTGGTTTGGTTTGGTTTTAATTTGGTTTGGTTTAATTTGGTTTGATATAATCATATAAAAATAAATAAAACCTACCAAAGCTGGACTGATGAACTTACATTTGATTTCGGTAAGGTAATCTTGTGTGTATTTTTTTTTTCCCTCCCAATTGTGTGTATTTTTTTTTCTTCTTTTCCCAATTGTGTGTTGGTTTGGTTTTATTTTGGTTAATCATATGTAACCATTGAAACAAACTTAATGTAAGCATATATAAAAAAAAATCTATTACATCTGATCAAATATTTTACTATCGTAACTCGCATATGTAAGTTATTCAGTTTGTACTAGTGTTGTCGTTATGTTTTATCCAATTTCAAAGTCTTAATTGCACTTTCTTAAAGTTTTTATAGAATTGAGAATAGGGATATGATGCCCACACATTTATATATAAGTGGTAACTTTGGGAGTAATGGAAACCAAAATAACCAATAGAAACATCGAGATTATTCAATCGAATGAAATTTGAAACATTTGAAATTAGAGATATTTATATTTCAATTTTATATGTTCTTTTTTTAACCAAAAAGATAATTATATATGTTCTTTTATTTTCTTTTGACGTTGTTGTTCTTCTTGTTAATCAAATAATCAGACAAAAGAAAGGAATTGTTCTTATTTGATAAATGGTAATTATTTGAATGAACAGATAATTATTAATTAGCCACTATTATTATTTAAAGCCATATAATTAAAGAATAATTGGTGCGATATACACAACACATGGCGAAGTTCTCTAATTTTCGCTTAGGCCTCTTTCCCTCAGTTAGAGTCTTTGCTCTTAACATTTATGACAGTAGAGTTTCCCTCCGAAAGGCAAATTGCGGTACTATTGAAAAGAAGGAAAATTTCCATTTCTTGCTCAGAATTTCTTTGGTTTTGGAAGGTTTTCGATTCGATATTTCTAAAATCGAACATGACATCGCTCCTCTTCTAGGGTTTTCGAAGGAAGACAAGCGGCCATCCTCAAGCTCTCTTTGGTTTTTCTACTCAAATCATAGTTTTGAAACAGAGAAATTATCGTTTCTGTTGATGATGGATGGAGTGTTGAATCAAGCATTACAATCAATGTCATTGGAGGAAGAAGAGGCAATTGACATACCAGATGAAGAGGATTACAGCGCAGTACAAGTCAATTCTAGAAGCTTGATTGGGAAGCTTCTCAATCCAGAATGTCAGAATATGGCGAGAATGCTTCGGATAATGCCGCGTATCTGGAAAGTCTACAACAGGGTAAGGGGAATTGCGTTGTCTAAGGAGAGCTTTCAGTTTATCTTCGAGCGCGACACAGACATTGAAACGGTGATGAAAGATGGTATCTGGTCTTTTGATGATTGGAGTATGGTTTTAGATAGATGGGTGGAAAATCCTCCGGTTAATTTTTTGAAAACGGCACCAATATGGATAAGAATCAGTAAAATTCCTCTGTATTTTTGCACCCTTAAGACAATTGATGCCATTGCAAACAAAGTGGGTCAAGTAAAAGAGATTCTGTTTGATCCTGAAAAATCTCGCTTTCAGGAATTTTTTCGGGCTTTGGTTATCGTTGACTTGGAACAGCCTCTTCGAGACACACGGGTAATTAATCTCCCAAGAGGTGCAGGTACCGCAGTGGTGGAAATAGAGTATGAGAAAATCAGGAAAAAAGTGTTTCAACTGTTTTCGGTTGACGCATGAAAAACAAAAATGTCCGTTGTTACAGAGACAACCAAAACGCAATGAGACAGGTGCTAATCACAAACCGGAGGCTGGCAGTTCTAGTAGATCAAGTGGACAGGCCCCTCGTCAGCACCACACGGATCTGGCCGACAAACTCATGCCATTACTGGCACCTTCAGTCCCTACCGGGTTCACACCTTTGCAAACCACCGTGGCACCAGAGGTTTTTGAGGAAATGAGATTGTACATGAATTGTACAGATCCTACAGAAAAGGTAATCCGAGAACACAGAATGAAAAAGGCTTTGGATGACTTATCCAAGGATCCGATTGCTCAGCGGTCCATCCTCCGATTGGAGCCTCCACCTGTTATCTCTTCTGTGTTGGATAAAAGGTTAGGAAAAGTCTTTGATTTCAGGACTGTGGAAATGGAACACTCAGCTTCCAAAGGAGATCAGGAAAATTTGCAAGCTAAATCCCCAAGTACCTCACGGGCTGGTCAAGGTACTACGGGTACAACACCTGACCTTAACGAACATAATGATATTTTACAAAGGTGCTCAAATACTTTGTGGAATAAGAATGTCAACGAGGTGGTTAGCGCAGGGGAGATACGTGTTCGGGAAGTTGCGAAGGATACTATGGAAGGATCAGATAATTTCATACCTCCACCTACTGCAGCGGGTTTTAGTATGGGTATTGCTGTTCCATGCTCCTCTCATCTGAGTGCCAATAGCAGGGGGTCCCAAAAAACTAGCTCTTCATGGTTGCGGAGGAAACGGGCTACCTCAGGAGTGAAAATTACAACTCAACTTGTACCTGAACGTGCAATTGCGGAGGAGATGGAACAGTCCTCAAAGCGCAAAGCAATAGAATCTACAAGATTTCTAAACAAGATAAAGGTTCGATGGTTCACCTGAAACCATCCAGTTCCCAATGACGACACTCAGTTGGAACTGTCGAGGTTTGAGGAGCAACTCGACAGTTCGACGCCTTGAGGAAATGTGCCGTTTAGATTTCCCGGATTTTTTGTTTCTCCTAGAGACTAAAAACTCTAGTGAAGTGGTCTTTGGTTTGAAAAGATCGTTGGGTTACGACCACCTTCATTTGGTAAACCCACTGGGTCTTAGCGGAGGATTAGCGTTGTTTTGGAGAGATTCACATGTGGTGGATGTCTTATTTTTGAATAGTCGGATTATTGATACAAAGGTCAAACTGGGATCAATGGAATTCTTTATGACGTTTGTCTATGGAGATCCAGTACGGAGTAGACGTCAAGATGTATGGGATTTGATCTTGTCTATAGGTGAGAACAGAGAGGAGGCGTGGTTCCTTGTTGGTGATTTTAATGAGATTACAAGCGGTAGGGAGAAATTGTGAGGTCCTGCTCGTGTTGAGTCCAGTTTCTTAGCCTTTCGATCTTTCATTCGGGAGTGTCGCATCAAGGAAACGCCGAGTTTTGGAAACCTTATGTCCTGAGGTGGGATGCGTGAGGTGATAGACGCAAATGGGCAGAAAAATAAAGTTTGGATCCAATGTCGCCTGGATCGGGCTTTTGGGAATGCTGAATGGTTCAGATTATTTCCGATGTCGCAAACGGAGTATTTAAGGAAATAGCCGTCAGATCATAGGCCTATTTTTACGCGCATTGCCGATATTAATGGACCGAGGAGAGGTCGGTTTAGGTTTGATCGAAGATGGTGTTCAAAGCCAGGTGTGATGGAAGCAGTGCGAAAAGGATGGTATAGAGGCCCTGCTAATGGTAAAGTTTTAGACCGTATAGCTAACTGCAGACGAGAGCTATCAAAGTGGAAAAAGGTCTCAAATACGAACTCCAGAGTAAGATTACAAGCACTACAGCAGGAGCTTGATAATGAAAGCTCTAAAGTCTCGCCAAATTTTGGAAAGTTGCAGGAGCTGCGTGTTGAGCTAACTAAGGCAACTAACGAGGAAGAGCTGTATTGGAAATTGAGAAGTAAACAGAAATGGCTGAGGGTTGGGGACAGCAATTCTGGTTTTTTCCATGGATGGGTTAAGTCAAGAAGGGTTAAGAACATCATTGTTTCTCTTCTTGATAGTAATGGGGTTGAAAGATTTGAGGAAGAAGCCAAGGGAGCCATTGCAGTTGAGTACTTCACGGACCTTTTTAAGGCATCTGATATTGGGGATGTGTCGGAACTCTTACAAGGTATGGAAGTGCGGGTCACTGATTCTATGAACCGTGAGTTAACAAAGCCAGTATCGGAGGCTGAAATTCGAAGAGCAGTAAAGGGCATTAAGGGAGATAGTGCTCCTGGTGCAGATGGCATGAGTGGCAAATTTTTTCAGCACTTCTGTGGGATTGCGGGTACCCATGTGATGAATGAGGTCAAACAGTTTTTTGAGAATGGAAAACTACCGCAGGAATGGAACCATACGCAGATCTGTCTACTTCCAAAGATCCAGAATCCGAACAAGATGACAGATTTACGACCCATTAGTCTCTGCTCAGTTACGTATAAAATTATATCCAAAGTTTTATGTACGAGACTAAAGCGGTTTCTGCCACAACTGGTATCTCAAACGCAAGGAGCTTTTGTCGCAGGAAGGCTGATATCGGACAACATTCTCATTGCACATGAGATGATCCATGGTCTGAAAACAAACCCAAACTGCAAGGAGGATTTCATTGCCATAAAAACTGATATGTCGAAGGCATATGACAGAGTGGAATGGAAAATTCTGGAGATATTGTTTGACAAGATGGGTTTCGATCCTCAATGGTCGGGATGGATCATGGAATGCATCCGGTCTGTGTCTTATACGGTACTGTTAAATGAGGGATTGCACGGGCATATTCAGCCTGAGAGAGGCATTCGTCAAGGGGATCTGTTGTCTCCTTTTTTGTTCATTCTCTGTGCTGAGGCGCTAGTTCACGTAATGAGTCGAGCAGAGCAAGAAGGAAAGATAACGGGGATGCGCCTTACAGCGAATTGTCCACCTATACAACACCTACTCTTCGCAGATGATAGCTTCTTTCTGTGCCGAGCTAATCTGCGAGAGTGTACAGAGTTTTTAAGATTCTTAAAGTTGTATGGAGATGCTTCTGGTCAACTAATTAACTTCCAGAAATCAGCTATCACCTATGGGGAGGCTATAGACCCGTATCAGCGTCGCCTGATTTCGAATCTTCTTGGCATTGACAAGGAAGGAGGTGATGGCAAATACCTGGGGCTGCCGGAATGTTTTAGTGGATCCAAGCAGAAATTTTTAGCCTTTATCGGTGAAAAGTTAAGCAAACGGCTCCATGGGTGGTATGCAAAAACATTATCGCTTGGAGGTAAAGAGATACTGTTTAAATCAATCGCAATGGCGCTACCTGTATATGCGATGTCCTGGTTTAGGTTGACCAAGCATCATTGTAAGAAACTTACAACAGCCATGACGAACTTTTGGTGGAATTCGTGTGAAAAGCGTAACAAAATTCATTGGATATCATGGCGAGCAATGTGTAAATCTAAGGCGAAGGGGGGTTTAGGTTTTCGTGACATCGAGGAGTTCAATCAAGCTTTGTTAGCCAAACAAGCATGGAAGATCCTTAATGAGCCTGATACCTTGTTATCTCGGTTGTACAAAGGAAGATACTTTGCGAATAAAGATTTCTTAAGTTGTGGAAAGGGGTATCGTCCTTCATATGCTTGGCGCAGCATTATTTTTGGGAAGGAATTGTTAGAGCGTGGCTTGATGAAATCAATCGGGAATGGTGTCACTACTCATGTATGGATGGAGAAGTGGATCTTGGATGATCACCCTCGTAGACCAGTGAACCGTGAAATGGACTTGGAATTGAAAGTTTCATCCTTAATTTCGCCGGATGGGAAATGGATTCCCAACAGAGTTAATGAGCTTTTTCCTCCAGCTGATGCGGCGAGAATCATGGATATGCCGTTGGGAAGAGTAGCAGACCAACATATTTGGGTTTACATAAGGGATGATGCTTATTCAGTTAAGAGTGGATACTGGTTCGCTGCAAACCACCCTGTCCTGCCACAACCTCCGTTATCACCATTGGAAGAAACCAGAGTGGCTCTGAAGCAGCGCATATGGAAGTTCAGAACAGAACCCAAAATAAAGTTCTTTCTGTGGCGGGTCCTTTCTGGAGCTTTAGCGGTGGCGAAAGGGTAAGCACAAGAGGGATGCTTTTGGATATGACGTGCAAGCTTTGTAATGAAGAGGAAGAAACAATCAACCATGTGCTTTTTAGATGCCCTGTAGCCCAACAGGTATGGGATTTGTCTAACATACATCTACCAGTGGATGGTTTCTCCAACTCACTTGAAGGGAACATGGGCTTTCTCTTTGATATCATACAAAGACAAGTGGTACCAACAGACCTTAGACATGCCATTCTGTGGATTATATGGGATATCTGGAAAAACCGGAATGCAGGATTATTTGCAGGTAGTCATGAGACAAGTGCCAGGGTTCTACAACGCAGTAAGGAGGAGGCCAATGTTTGGACTGAAGCAAACAAACCTGAGAACTCTGAGGACATGGGAGAAGCGGGTTATCGGTTCATTGAGGAACGATGGCAGGCACCACCGGCGGGGAGGCTAAAATGCAACCTTAATGTACATTGGAGGAATGCTCGATCACATTGTGGAGGGGCGTGGGTAGTGAGAGATCATGAGGGTAATACAACGTTTCATGCCCGAGATGCCTTCTTACGAACGCCTAACCGCATAACCGGGGAATTGAAAGGAGTTATATGGGCTCTACAGAGCCTGAGAGACCTACGCATAACCAATGTAACGATGGCCTTGGACTGTAAAGAGGCGTATGCTGCGATTACAAAACCTGCAGAATGGCCTAGATATCGGATGCTTACTGAGCAGATTAACCGGTTGGGGAACGAGCTTAATGCTATTGCTTTTGAGCTGGAATCTGCGAAATCAAACCACATAGCTCAGGAAATTGCGAAAAGTGTGATCAGGGATGGAAGATTGCAGTCTTATCTATCCATTGGAGGTCCAGCTTGGCTCCATGAAAGGTTAAGACATGACGCACAAAGAGGCTTCTGATTGGATAGCTTGGAGTGTGACGGACTCTCTTATCATCAAAGTTATTCAATTTATAGGGTCATCAGTATTTTTATGTCCTTTATATTAGGCGTAGATGCTGCTGTTTTTTTTTGATACTGTTTGTTTTTGCTCGATTTAGACCTCTACCTTTCATAAATGAAATATTCAGTTGATTAAAAAAAAAAGCCATATAATTGTGCTCGACTGCATCTATATAATAATCTTGGTGTGTGTCTGTGTTTGTGTGTGAGAGAGAGAGTTTCAGATTTATAAGTAAGAAGAGGACAAAACAAAGCCAAATTCCTCCTACATTTTGCGATTCAATCTACTCTTGTCTGAATCTCTCTCTGTTTTAGCGCCATTGACACAGCTGGAAACCTCTTCTCTCTCTTCTCGGCGAGGAGAGAGAGAAAGAAAGAGAAGCGGCGTTATCTTGGATCACAGGTTTGTTTAAAATTTTAGTTTCATGTGTGTTTTGTCTTCTTCCGTCTTCTCTAGATAACATCGATGATGTTTGGGAACAGAACAAAGTCTCAATTTTTTTTTAAAAAAATACTTTTTTTTTAAAAAATACTTTTTTTCTTTTCTGATGTCTTCTTCAACGTGTTAGACTCTGACGAAAAGTCATTTTGTTTCCATATGCGATGTGTCTTTCAGATTCTGCGTTTCTCTCTACCACCATCGTGACTCTGCTCATAAGACATTTTCTCGCGCCTCCTCTAGCTCTTAAATTTATCCATAAACCTAAATGGTGAATTGCTCTTTTTCGGCTCGAGTTTTTTCGTCTCGTCAATGTTGTTTAACTCCGAAGCTCAATAACCATCTAATCGATTATGGGTTTCACCCTCTTGAGAGCTCTTCGTGATTTACCAGTAGTGGAGTCGTCTTTGATCTGCGTCAATTTGACTCTTTTCTTAGTATTTATCTTCGGAATCTCCGCAAGACGCATACTTCTCTGTCTCCGTCGTGGTCGTTTCTTCAAACATGACTCTGAGGGAAGTTCCGTCAATGCTGGTGTTGACGGAGAAACCCGTGAGGTTGAAATCACCATTGTCTATAAATTCTCGGTGCTTTGCTGTTTGTTTGTCTTAAGCGTGCAAGTTTCGGTGTTAGTGTTCGATGCTTTCGGAGTAATTAAGGAGAGAAGCGAGATATATGTTCTTTTCTCGCCGGTTACTCAGATTCTAGCTTGGCTAGTGTTGTGCACATCAGTTGTTCGATGCAATTACACCTCTGCGGAAAAACTCCCTTTCCTGTTAAGACTATGGTGGGTTGTGGAATTCTCGATCTGTTTATGGGCTTTGTTCATAGACTCGAGAGAGCTTGTTGCAAACGGCTCAAACCATTTGTCTTCACACGTAGTTGGGAACTTCGTCGCAGCTCCGGCTCTGGCTTTCCTCTGCTTCCTTGCTTTCAGAGGTGTATCAGGTCTTCGAGTTGTTACAAATTTACATCTTCGTGAGCCTTTACTTGTTGAAGAAGAAGAAGATGGGTGTCTCAATGTTACTTCTTATAGTGAAGCCGGATTGTTCAGCCTTGCTACGCTTTCGTGGCTGAACCCTCTTCTCTCACTTGGTGCCAAGAGGCCTTTGGATCTCAAGGACATTCCCCTGCTCGCTCCAAAAGACCGGGCAAAGACAAATTACAAAGTCTTGAACTTCAACTGGGAGAAGTTAAAGGCTGCCAATCCTTCGAGACCACCTTCTCTTGCTTGGGCGATCTTGAAGTCGTTTTGGAAAGAAGCGGCTTGTAATGCTGTCTTTGCCGGTTTGAACACTCTGGTTTCTTATGTGGGTCCTTATTTGGTGAATGACTTTGTTAACTATTTGGGTGGGAAAGAGACTTACCCTCATGAGGGCTACATCCTTGCTGGGATCTTCTTTGCGGCGAAACTCGCAGAGACTCTAACAACTCGGCAGTGGTATCTTGGTGTGGATATCTTAGGGATGCATGTGAGATCAGCTCTGACGGCTATGGTGTACAGAAAAGGGCTAAAACTCTCGAGTTTAACCAAACAGAACCACACGAGCGGCGAAATTGTGAACTACATGGCTGTTGATGTCCAGAGAGTAGGTGATTTCTCGTGGTACCTCCATGATATGTGGATGCTTCCTCTACAGATTGTACTTGCTCTCGGGATTTTGTACAGGAGTGTGGGAGTGGCGGCTCTAGCCACGTTGGTGGCTACAGTGTTCTCTATTATCGCCACTATCCCACTGGCGAAAATTCAAGAGGACTATCAGGACAAATTGATGTCTGCTAAAGATGAGCGGATGAGGAAGACATCCGAGTGTTTGAGGAACATGAGGATTCTGAAATTGCAGGCTTGGGAGGATAGGTACCGAGTTGTTCTTGAGGGAATGAGGAGTACAGAGTTTAAATGGCTTCGAAAGGCTTTATACTCCCAAGCGTTTATCACTTTTATATTCTGGAGTTCGCCGATATTTGTAGCTGCAATCACGTTTGCTACGGCTATAGGCTTAGGAACTCAGCTCACGGCAGGAGGTGTTCTCTCCGCGCTTGCAACATTCAGGATTCTTCAGGAGCCGCTAAGGAATTTTCCTGATCTGGTGTCTATGATGGCTCAGACTAAAGTATCTCTAGATCGAATATCGGGTTTCTTGCAAGAGGAAGAGCTGCAGGAAGATGCTACGATAACTATTTCTCAAGGTATGTCAGACACATCTGTGGAGATCAAAGACGGTTGTTTCTCTTGGGATCCTTCGTGGGTAAGGCCAACTTTGTTTGGGATTCATTTGAAAGTTAAGAGAGGAATGCGAGTAGCTGTCTGCGGAGTCGTTGGTTCCGGGAAATCAAGTTTTCTTTCTTGTATACTTGGAGAAATCCCTAAAATCTCGGGTGAAGTAAGTGAAACACTTGAACAACTTTAAAACATGCGTCTGTCTTCAATTTTTCAGGCCTAATACTTTCTTTCCTCTCAGCAAATTTCACGAGTTGTACACTGAAATTAATACACAGGTCAGAATATGCGGTAGTGCTGCTTATGTTTCACAGTCCGCATGGATTCAGTCTGGGAATATGGAAGAAAATATTCTCTTTGGCAGTCCAATGGATAAGGCTAAGTACAAGAACGTTATACACGCTTGTTCTCTGAAACGAGACTTGGAGCTTTTCTCACATGGTGATCAGACCATTATCGGTGACAGAGGTATAAACCTCAGCGGTGGTCAGAAGCAGAGAGTTCAGCTCGCAAGAGCGCTTTACCAGGATGCTGATGTATATCTTCTCGACGACCCTTTTAGCGCCGTTGATGCTCACACTGGCTCCGAACTCTTTAAGGTGCACTTTTTCGTTTCTTCAAATAACCAAACAACTATTTTTGTCAAACACTGCTTGTATGTATGTCTCCTTGCATCACAAGCTTTACCCTTCTTTTGCTATCTACAGGAATACATATTGACGGCTCTGGCTGACAAGACTGTTATATTTGTAACTCATCAGGTCGAGTTTCTTCCTGCCACGGATCTTATATTGGTGAGGACTTCCTCGACATGGCCTTCTGCTAATTAAAATCTTATACCAAGAGTTGTGTTCATGTTAAGACAAGGAGAGAAGTATTATATAACACCAAGAAAGCTTTCTTATGAACTTTCTTGTTAAACTGCAGGTCCTTAGGGATGGCCAAATCATACAGTCAGGGAAGTATGAGGAACTGCTACAAGCAGGAACGGATTTCCTATCTCTCGTGTCTGCTCATCATGAAGCTATTGAAGCAATGGACATTCCCAGCCATTCATCAGAGGACTCTGACAGCAATCAGGTGCTAGACCAGTCATTGCCTCACAATCCAAAATCCAACGCTTCCTCGAGCAACATTGAGATTCTGGCCAAAGAGGTCCAAGAAGGGCCATCGGGGTCTAACCAGAAAGCCATCAAAGAGAAAAAGAAAGCAAAACGGCTGAGGAAGAAACAACTGGTTCAGGAAGAGGAACGTGTGCGGGGACGAGTCAGTATGAAGGTGTACTGGTCATATATGGCTGCAGCCTATAAAGGGTTGTTGATTCCACTCATAATCATTGCGCAATCGCTGTTTCAGTTCCTTCAGATTGCAAGTAACTGGTGGATGGCCTGGGCAAATCCGCAAACAGAGGGAGACCAAGCTAAAGTGAGCTCCACAGTCCTTCTCCTTGTGTTTATTGCGCTAGCATTTGGTAGCTCAGTATTTATCTTTGTCCGAGCTGTTCTGGTCGCCACATTCGGCCTTGCAGCAGCCCAGAAGCTGTTTCTGAACATGCTCAGGAGTGTTTTCCGCGCGCCAATGTCGTTCTTCGACTCTACTCCTGCTGGAAGGATCTTAAATCGGGTTGGTTCTTTTTTTAAATGTATCAACTTATGACTATGCACGTCTTCTATTCATGCCATGTTATTTCTCATTACTATTATGTACCTTTCAGGTGTCCATTGATCAAAGCGTCGTGGATCTTGATATTCCTTTTAGGCTTGGAGGATTTGCTTCAACAACAATACAGCTCATCGGCATTGTTGGTGTGATGACAAACGTTACATGGCAAGTGTTTCTTCTTGTAATTCCAACCGGCATTGCTTGCTTGTGGATGCAGGTGATTTCTGTTAATTTCTGAAGATTCTTTATATGGTGTTTTCATAACTTCAGGGGTAAATCAAGTTAATAGGCGAAAATTATGACTTCTTTCTCTTTGCATTACGCTTTAACAGCAAGGTTTTCTTTCACTTAAAAACGCAGAAATACTACATGGCTTCGTCTAGAGAGCTGGTTCGGATTGTCAGCATACAGAAATCTCCGATTATCCATCTTTTTGGTGAGTCAATCGCGGGTGCAGCAACAATCAGAGGATTTGGCCAAGAAAAGCGTTTCATGAAGAGAAACCTCTATTTACTAGACTGCTTTGCCCGCCCTTTCTTCTGCAGCATCGCGGCAATAGAGTGGCTTTGTTTACGAATGGAACTGCTGTCTACTTTCGTCTTTGCCTTCTGCATGATCCTGCTCGTAAGCTTTCCACATGGAACAATCGATCCAAGTAAGTTCTATCATCCTCTCTCTCTCTCTCTTTTCCTTCTATAGATCATGGTCTGCATTTCTCGCACGTTAGATAACTATCTATCATGTTTGCTGAGTCCATAATTTACCTTTGCATAGGCATGGCTGGCCTTGCAGTAACCTATGGCCTTAATTTAAACGCTCGCCTTTCCCGGTGGATACTTAGCTTCTGTAAGCTCGAGAACAAAATCATCTCCATCGAAAGAATCTATCAGTATAGTCAAATTCCGAGTGAAGCCCCTGCGTTCATCGAGGATGCCCACCCTCCTCCCTCGTGGCCAGAGGATGGAACCATTGAGATAAACAATTTGAAGGTACATCAAGTTGTTTCTTCTGTTAAAAGCTGTTCCACGTAGCTTTATTCATCCCTTCCTTGTTTGTTTAAAGGTTCGCTATGGAGAGAATTTACCAACTGTTCTTCATGGAATCAACTGTGTGTTCCCTGGTGGCAAGAAGATAGGGATTGTGGGGCGCACAGGAAGTGGCAAATCAACCCTGATACAAGCACTATTCCGGATGATCGAGCCATATGCAGGGCAAATAATCATTGACGGTATTGATATCTCCTCCATTGGCCTTCACGATCTCCGTGGCCGTCTAAGCATCATTCCCCAAGACCCCACCTTGTTTGAAGGCACTATCCGGGGTAACCTTGACCCTCTCGAAGAACACACTGATCAAGAAGTTTGGCAGGTAGAACTGAACTTTTATTAATCTTCTTAACGTTTCAGTCGGTCGTTCGCACGAACTATGTCCCCCATTTGTGGATATCCTCCTCTTATTTATTTATTTTTTTTGGGTTACAGGCTTTAGATAAGTCACAACTGGGGGACATAGTTCGTGCGAAAGACCAGAAGCTCGATACTCCAGGTATATATAGCTGATACTGCAATGATGCATCTGTCACAGACCCTGCAGAAAAGTGTTTCAAAAATTTGTGTTGATTCGTTGATTTGAACTGTTGGTGCAGTGTTAGAAAATGGAGATAACTGGAGCGTGGGACAGAGGCAGCTCGTATCTCTGGGGCGTGCACTGCTCAAACAAGCGAGAATTCTTGTGCTTGATGAGGCTACTGCTTCGGTTGACTCAGCCACTGATAGTCTCATCCAGAAGATTCTAAGGACCGAGTTTGGAGACTGCACGGTCTGCACTATTGCGCATCGGATCCCGACTGTGATCGATAGTGACATGGTTCTGGTTTTAAGCGATGGTACATACATACACACAAAAAGAGGATTTCATTTTTTTTTCTCATATATATGTTTCTCCGTTTACTTCATCCTAGAAATCCTGGTGATGATTTTGCAGGTCTTGTTGCGGAATTCGACACACCAATTCGACTTTTGGAGGATAAATCATCGATGTTCCTTAGACTGGTCACAGAATACTCGTCGAGATCAAGCGGCATACCTGACTTCTGATCAGTTCATAAGTGAATGCGAGCTTCTTCGCCGAGCCACCGGGATAGTGCTGTTCTCGCCGCAAAATCTGAGACAGATCAATCAGAAAGCTGTCAGAAGAAAACACATAACTCAAGATCCTGTCACTACAACAAACAAATTACAGGGATTCAAGAACACTGGGAAAACCAGTGTTGTCGGGACCAAACAGGAGAGTTAAAGATTCACGATCGCACGCATTTTTGTTCAGTTTAGGTTTTTTTAGTTGTAAAGCTGCTGAATCAGTCTTTAGAAGCTGCTTCTTTCTTGTCGTAGAAGCATTCGATACACAGCCAAATTAGCTCAGTTCTGTTTTGTAGACCATCATCAACATCCCATGAGGTTTCTTATTGTTTAATGTTCATAGGTTGCTGTTCCCTATGATGAATGTCGTTTCCTTATAGTTGTGGGTAAACGTTGTTGTTATATGGGTAATTAACAAACAGTTAAAAATGTTACGCGATAAATACGAGATGGGAAATGTGAGTAATGGCTAGTTTGGATTTAGGGCTTACGTAATAGAGGGTCCAAAACGACGTGGTTTCATTGTAAGGATTTGAGATATGTTTGGCCCGGCCCATTCTCTTCTATCCTCCATTCTCTCTCTCTCTCTCTCTCTCTCTCTCTCTCTCTCTCTCTCTCTCTCTCTCTCTCTCTCTCTCTCTCTCATCTGTGTTTGTTGTCTCTCTCGCTCGATCGTGTAACTGAGGACGAGGATGCAGGCACTTTCCAGGAAATTAGTTCAACGGCCTCTCGCCGGAGGAGCTTCGATCTATTCATCTTCCTCTATCAGATCGCTCTATGGAGTCTCAGATCACCGTTAAGTTTCTGCGATTGATTTTCTTCGATTCACATTTCTAGGTTGCTTATGAGTCCAGTGCTAATCAGATATCTTCGGTTTTCTGCTGATTTTTATGGTGATCCTTCAGTTAATGGAACTGACAGTCGTCGCTACTCTTCTTCCCTCGCCACTAAGGGCGTGGGACACCTTGCTCGCAAGGGTACTGGTGGGAGATCTTCCGTTAGGTATCTCATTTCTCTTCTCTGATTTTGGTTCCTATAGAAATGCTGGACAATTCTCATAAGAAGAAGAAGAAGAAATGTTATTGGTGTGTATATGTGTTAGGATAACGCAAGCCTAGTCTGTATATCTTTGTTTGCTTTTGAGCTTAGAGGATAGCTCCTGTATAATTGGTTGGCTTTATGGAGAAATGTGTCATCTCGTAGGGGTTTGCAATAGTTTCAGTACAGCAAATTTTTCAAGTTTACTTGTCTATGGAAATCTTAATTTCTCCTTTGCTTTGCCAGTGGCATTGTAGCTACAGTATTTGGAGCCACTGGATTTCTGGGTCGTTATCTTGTGCAGCAGCTAGGTGAGTTAGGTTTCACATTGTTGTTACCCAGCCGGATAAATTAATTGTGTTTCTCCTTTACATTTGTTGGTTTCTTATTTCTTTCTGAAGTTCAATTGAGTCTGTTCTTCCAGCTAAAATGGGGTCACAAGTGCTTGTTCCTTTCCGAGGCTCAGAGGACTCTCCTCGACATCTCAAGTTGATGGGAGATTTAGGACAGGTAATATGTTCTTTTGTTTAACGCAATGCTTCTAAGTATATGTCACAAACAAACACATCTTTATGCTTCGCGTCGATGAATTCGATGTGTGTTTGTTTCCTTTATGTTTCAGGTTGTACCGATGAAGTTTGATCCAAGAGATGAAGACTCGATTAAGGCTGTCATGGCAAAGGCTAATGTTGTTATCAATCTAATCGGTAGTTATTTTTCCCATATTATTTTTTCCAACAATTATAGTTAAAACTTTTAAAAGGCAACACTGTTTTCTTACTTTTTGGATGATATTTATTCTAATCCTCAGGAAGAGAGTACGAGACCAGAAATTTCAGTTTTGAAGAGGCGAATCATCATATGGCTGAGAAACTTGCATTGGTATGTGTTTGAATTTTGGACGAGTTGTCTCTGGAAACTCTGGTGAATAAGTTTCCATTTCTTTTTGTGCTCCTCAGATTGTTGTGTACTTCTGAAATGAGCTACACATTTTCTTTTAACCTTCAGGATGATACGATTTGCTATGGCATGCTCTTTTGGTTATTGACTAATTAGGTTGGGGCTTGGTGGATTTGTTGTTTCAGGTGGCCAAGGAACATGGTGGGATAATGAGATTTATTCAAGTTTCTTGTCTGGGAGCCTCTGTATCATCTCCTTCAAGAATGCAGAGGGCAAAGGCTGCTGCTGAGGAAGCTGTCTTGAACGCGCTGCCTGAGGTAAACTTATACCAGCTTTCGACACACAGAACTCTTCCTTCTGTAACTATCATCGTAATATTGTATTCATTAATGTCATGATCTCACTTATATTCAAATATATACGTTGTGTAGAAGTGGAAAAACAGTTTATGATATTATTAGATTCTAAAATCTCAGAAATTTTTAAAAGCAACAATGTGCCTGGGATGGCTTACATATGCATTTTATCATCAGCCTGCTGCTTATGGTCAGTTCCTGATGTATATCTGTTTCCTAGGCCACAGTCATGAGACCTGCGACCATGATTGGTACAGAGGACAGAATCTTGAACCCATGGGCACAGTTTGTTAAAAAATATGGTTTCCTCCCGCTCATAGGTGGTGGGACCACCAAGTATGTCCTAGATCTTTGTGCAACTCTTTTCACCGGTTCATAGCAACTTGCAATATAGATCCATTTCTTTCCCTAACTATACCGTCATCGCAGATTCCAGCCCGTATATGTGGTTGATGTTGCTGCTGCAATCGTTGCAGCCCTAAAGGATGATGGCTCCAGCATGGGGAAAACCTACGAATTGGGTGGTCCAGATGTCTTTAACGCTCAGGACTTGGTAAATTCTTGTGGTCCTTCATCCTCTCTGTCACTGTGGCAGCTCAGTGGGCTTGATTTTCATGTGTTCCTTGCAGGCAGAGATCATGTTTGATATGATTCGTGAACGGCCTCGATATGTGAAGCTTCCATTTCCAATTGCTAAGGTAACAGATCAAATCGGTCACTGTTTGTGGTATTTTTTATCATGTGCTCCTTTGTCAGACAAAGTGTATCTGAAACTAATCTAAACTACAGAACCCTATGTTGTTAGGATTCTTGTTCTTTCTTTAAATGATAATAGTTTCTCATGTCACAATTTGTTCCAGGTAATGGCAGGTCCTCGGGATTTCATGGTGAACAAAGTCCCGTTCCCTCTACCATCTCCTCAGGTCTTCAATCTGGATCAAATTAATGCGCTTACAACCGATACACTTGTATCTGACAAGGGTTAGTCATTTCTTCACAGAAGTGAAATGGGTTGTTTTCCTTGGACCTGTTTGAGTCTCACTCTTTATCATTGGACAATGGCTATTTCAGCCTTGACGTTTCAGGATTTGGACCTTGTCCCTCATAAGTTGAAGGGATATCCGGTCGAGTTTCTTATCCAATATCGCAAGGGTGGTCCTAATTTCGGTTCTACTGTCAGTGAAAAGATACCAACAGACTTCTACAATTGATGCTGCGTCTGCTCAAAGGTCATTTCCTGGACTAATTTTTTCCATGCAAGTGTCGCAATGAAATCGCAGAAACTAGATTTGGTATGTTGATGCCTTTCATTTACTTCTATGTCAATAATAAAATGGTTCTCCTCTTTGTTGTGTTCTTGAAAAAAAGTATAACCCATCAACATGATCATAAGTTAGAGAGGAGATGTTATCTTTCTCGATTGGGCGATTTGTTCCCGTAGGAATTATCCAGTTTTCTGGTTTGTTTCAAACTTACATGTGCTACTTTGCTCTTGAGTATAACTAAGGCCATGGACTTTGATCTTTTCATTCCATATAGCTCGCTCGGTGTTGTATGTTTTTACCCGCGCAAAAAAAAAAAAAAAAAACGTTTCAATTTGTATCCGTATGCAATAGAAGTTACACCCTGAGAAATTCGAAGTACACGTTTACATGAAACATAATAGGGATATATACCTAATTAACTGATCTTTAAGGCCTTCGGTACCCTTATGTTTAGGGTGTGCAACGAATCTAGTTATGCAAAATCGTAGAATATAGCACCTTGCTTCTAGCTGTGGAGATAAGTAAAGGACTTTAAGAAACCCCAAGAACCAAGCAAAGCATATAGAGCCAATATCATGTAACCGAAGGCATAGGACAAGCTCATTTTGCGTAATCCCAAGAAATGGAAGGCGAAGAAGAAGATTATCCAGGGCTTGAATCCGGCAATGGCGGAATCAACTTGAACGGGAGAAATGTCGGGGCCGTGATGGTGGCGCCTAGGGATGTAGACATAGCAAGTCAAAGTGGTTGCAGGATCAACATCTACGTGAACAGCAACGTTCAAGGGGCTTGCGGTTCGGCAATGTTGGGTAGCAAGGTCAAGCTAAGAGATCCCGGTGTTCATCTCCATATCGAAGACGTTAAAATGACCCGAGACGATGATGGATCTAGAGACAAGGAGATGAGGTTGATTAAGGTTGGGTTATGTTTGGTCTGTCTCTTTAACATCTTTCTAGGACTCATTCTCTTACTCTCCTCTTGGTTCCGGCAGAAAACCGGTTCCACGTAGATCTCCCATTCAATCCATAATTGTTTCTTCGAATAGTCACTTGTCTAAGGTCTAATTCTTAGATTATTCTGAAAAGTTGTATTATTTTTTACATTTTTCTGCGTTGTATCAAAGGTTATTGTTGTTCCGATCATGTAATTCCGAAGTAGTCTAGTGTAGTGGGCCAAACGTGACGACAGTGTCGAGGCTACCGGATTCATTCATTTCTTTTATTATCGATTCGAGAATCTTTCAACTGGCCAATATTCAATCCCCGCTTTTGCATATCACCTCTACATGTCCACCAATTGTAACAAATAATTGATGCATCAACAGTTATTTTTTTTTCTTTCTTTTGTTTACATTGTCGAAAACTTTTTTTTTTGACAAAGTTGTTGGAAACTTAATGCTAGGCCATTACTCTCTTCAATTATTAAAATAAATAACTACAGTATGTTTCTTGCAAGTACTTGGTGCTATCCATGTGAGTTGTACCTTGGAGAGCACAAACTCTTCCCCACTCCCACAGGCCACGTTTGTCCCTCAAATTTTTTTTTTTTTTTTTTCCTGTGTGTGCTCTTTTTGTTATTTATGAGTATGATTGATTAATTTTTTTTTTTTTTTTTGGGTTAAAGATTTGACTATGAGTGATATCAAAATGAAGTCTTCGCCTTAAACATTTCAAAATTTATACAACCAGTCCCAACGCAAATGGCAACCATTTTTGAAGATCTAGTGTAAAGTAAACTTGACATGTATACAAACAATCTACTTTTCAAGTTTTTAACTATTCAATTTTAGTTTTTTTTCTTTTAACGTTTTGCAGATTCAGTTTTGTTTTTAATCTAGTCATCTATCGGCTATAAACTTGTAGAAATCTAACTTTTCTACGAACACGTACACCACCATAAGTCCATAACTAGACACTACTCATGCAAAAACAAAACTCAAGATTTTAATTGGCTCAAAATAATATTTTTTTCGGTGAAATAGACAATTTATTAATTTGATGAAAATAATCCGAATACAGAGTTTTAGTTAACCAACTTGGTGGATAAACACAATGTTGTTAGGACCATTTCTAGCTAAGAAGAAATTATTACAAGTCCTTGTAACATGTAAAAATAAATAGTGAAATGTCTTGCAAGTGAACGTCTCTTATTATATTCTAACTTACATATATATAAACATTTTCATTTTAGAGTACTTTCGTTTTACTAATTATTTATGTGATGTAGTATTTGGAGAACTTTTTATGTGCTTACTATCATCATTTAGTTGGACATTATGATGAATATTATCTATTTGGTCCCGATGGAGTATAAAATAACACACAAGATTTAAACTAATTGGTGGAGAATTGTCAAAATAATTAATTAGCGGGGGAAAGTTAACTAGTGGGCATGAACTTCAAGTTGAAGTAATTATGTTACAACGTGTATCAGTTTAGTTTACCATCAAATTCTGTGATTTGTGCTCTTTCCAACGTACACTAATCAACCATTCATGTCATTACACGTGGAGTCATTCCCACACGCTCGTCGGGATCACACGTTACGGACTTACGGGGCCGAGAAGTTGAGTCGATGTAGAGGCCGAAAAAGGGAGTTATAAAAACTGACGTCATCGACCCTTGTAGCCGACATGTCAGCAGAAAATTATCATACGTGGCAAGGTCCCACTGGTCACCGACAACTTGAAGAAGAACTGACCGGCGCAGATTTAGCTGTCCGACTAACGTGCGCCCTCAATTACATATAGAGACACACTCTCTCTTTCTCTTCCTATGACGGTGATGAGACCAACTCAAAACCAGGTCAAAATCCATCAATCTCAGGAAAAAAACCATCCCTTTTCACACATATCTAGATCTTTCCTTGCTTAAAGGATCAAAAGCTTTCTTCTTCCTCGTTGCTCCGTCTCTCGCGGATCCTTGTCGGTACACTTCCGCATCCTCAAATCTGCTTGTTTTCTACTAAACTTCCCGATCGAAGATTGGAGTTTTCTCTTCTTCTGAGCTTCGATTTAGCCTCGAACGCTTTGCTAGGACTTGGTTTTACTATTTGTGATCTGGGAACTTTAGAACTTTGAGTTTTTTTCTGCTTCTGAGCTTCGATTTAGCTTCGAATCGCTTTGATAGGACTTGGTTTTACTGTTTAGGATCTGGGAACTTACGAATTTTGAGTTTTGTCTATGGTATCAATGTTTTGATCTCTCGTACACTCTATTATATGATTCCGAGGGTTGCTATGAGGCGTCGCTCTGCAGAAGTTGCTCCTACAGAGCCTACGGAGAAGGGAAATGGGAAGAATCAGACCAATCGAATCTGTTTGTTGGTGGCTTTATCACTCTTCTTCTGGGCATTGTTGTTGTACTTCCACTTTGTTGTCATAGGGAGCAGTAGCATTGATAAACAGATCCAATTGCAACCTAGCTATGCCCAATCTCAGCCATCATCTGTCTCTCTTCGGGTAGATAAGTTCCCTCTCGAGCCCCAAGCATCTCCATCCAAACCTCCCAAAGAGGGATTAGTTACTGTCGATAAACCAATGCTCCCTCCTGCCCCAGTAGCCAACTCTACGTCCACTTTCGAGCCTCCTAGAATCGTGGAGAAACAGGAGTTTCCGTTTATAAGAGCGTTGAAGACAGTAGACAACAAAAGCGACCCGTGTGGAGGGAAGTACATTTACGTTCACGATCTGCCTTCGAGGTTCAATGAGGATATGCTCAGAGACTGCAAGAAGCTAAGTCTCTGGACCAACATGTGCAAGTTCACCACAAACGCTGGCCTTGGCCCGCCGCTAGAGAATGTTGAAGGTGTCTTCTCGGATGAAGGCTGGTACGCCACTAACCAGTTTGCTGTTGACGTCATATTCAGCAACCGTATGAAGCAGTACAAATGCTTGACGAATGATTCTTCACTCGCTGCTGCCATTTTCGTGCCCTTCTACGCTGGATTCGACATCGCTAGGTACCTGTGGGGATACAATATCTCGACCAGGGATGCTGCTTCGCTCGAGCTGGTCGATTGGCTCATGAAGCGGCCTGAGTGGGATATAATGAAGGGAAAAGATCATTTCCTTGTGGCCGGTAGGATAACGTGGGATTTCAGGAGGTTGTCTGAAGAAGAAACTGATTGGGGCAACAAGCTTCTCTTCTTGCCTGCTGCCAAGAACATGTCTATGCTTGTGGTCGAGTCAAGCCCTTGGAACGCAAACGATTTCGGGATCCCTTACCCGACCTACTTCCACCCGGCAAAGGACTCTGAGGTGTTTGAGTGGCAAGAGCGGATGAGAAACCTGGAAAGGAAGTGGCTTTTCTCGTTTGCAGGAGCTCCAAGACCCGACAACCCGAAATCCATCAGAGGGCAGATCATCAATCAGTGTCGAAGCTCAAAGGTTGGGAAACTATTGGAATGCGATTTTGGGGAAAGCAAATGCCATGCACCGAGCAGCATTATGCAAATGTTTCAAGGCTCTCTCTTCTGTCTTCAGCCTCAGGGAGACTCTTACACACGAAGATCTGCTTTTGACTCGATGCTTGCAGGTTGCATTCCCGTCTTCTTCCACCCGGGATCAGCTTACACGCAGTACACGTGGCATCTACCCAAGAACTACACGACCTACTCGGTTTTCATCCCCGAGGATGATATTCGGAAGAGAAACATGAGCATCGAGGAACGACTCCTCCAGATTCCACCCGAGCAGGTCAAGGTAATGAGAGAGAATGTGATAAACCTCATCCCGGGGCTGATCTACGCAGACCCGAGGTCAGAGCTGGAGACGCTCAAGGATGCGTTTGATGTCTCGGTCCAGGCAGTAATAGACAAGGTGACTCGGTTAAGGAAGAACATGATCGTGGGTCGAACCGAGTATGACAACTTCGTGGAGGAGAACAGCTGGAAGTATGCCTTGCTGGAGGAAGGCCAAAGGGAAGCTGGGGGCCACGTGTGGGACCCATTCTTCTCGAAACCGAAGCCCGGAGAAGATAGCAGCAGCGACGGCAGTGGAGGCACGACCATCTCCGCAGATGCGGCTAAGAATTCATGGAAGAGTGAACAGAGAGATAAGACACAATGAAGAGAGACAGAAACCCACCCACTTTTTGCTTTTTTTGCTTACGGTCTGAGATATATAGTTTTCGGTTCTTATTATACGAATATGATTGATTTTTTTTTTTTTTTTTGTTGTATTGGTGTCAAATGTAGTTTTTCATAGAGATAAGTTTGTTTGAGATTCTTGTTGTATCAGTAACCCACAGAGATTAATAATAAGAAGTGGCCCTTTTCAAGTTTCGCTGAAATCAGTGCTATGTTTTAATTTGTAAGACCTCGGAACCTAAATGATAAGAAACAAAAGAATTATAATAAACTTTTGAACCAAGCAAAATGCGTCAGTCTGCGTCCAAAATCCAAACGCAATTGTTATTCACCAATCATGTGTTAAACTTTTTGTATATTCCTAAAAAGGATGTGTTCATTATCAGCAAATAAAAGATCCAAGGCTATTGTTGTTATTCTTGTGGCACAAGAAATAATGGAATGGTATAAAAACATAGCCAGGAGCTCCACGAAGCTTGCGTACGCAGTCTTTCTTCCTCTTCTTAGCTCTTCTCTGGCTCTTCTGGTTTGTAGTCGTCAGTACCAGCCGAAGGAGCAGCAAAGTCAGAGACGTTGATTCTCAAGGTTTGTTGGGGTCCATCGTTTGAAGGGACGTGGACAAGTGCGTCCATTATCAGAATGTCCCACTCCCTTTGCTGGAGAAACCCGAACAAGCTATCTTCTGTTCCAAGAAACAAAAGAAAAGCAAAAAAACAGGGATCCAATGAGTGAGAAAAATGGCATATGCAGCTACCTAACACGCACATATTCTCATCGTCACATGCAAGTTCAGAGAGATCTGGTGCGTTTTGAGAAGTTTACCTCCATTGCGAACAGCTTTGAGATGCAAGATTCCGGAGCCTTGTGGTCCAATCACAGGAAACGAACAAGACACTGAGTGCCTTTGCTGAGAAACAGCTAGTGATGCGTTGTACCATGGCCCTTTCTCAATTGGCTCTCCGATGGCTTCAATCATAGCCTTACTATTCATCACCTTCTCCATTGCCTTGCTGAAAATTAAGGATATGAGGACTGTTCTGAAAATTCACCAATGCAACTACAACATTCTTGAAAGTTATGTCATGTCATTGATTTGATGATAAAAGGAGAAGCACTTTCGCACAGAGAGATATTCATGAGAGGAATTGAAACAAAAACACAACAAAATAACAACTTGGTGCACATATAAATCCTAAAGATGATTGTTCTGGAAATTACTACGACTTGTTAACTGATTCATCGTGATGACAGGAAGAAGAAGTATCATTACTTGTAAATTGGCGACACAAGCACAAGATAAACAAGAATACACACGTGAAACCAAACTATATCCTTGTAAATTGGGATATATTGATGAGCCCTTCAATTCCTTTTGTTGTCTTTCAATTTTGATCCTTACTCAACTAAACGTTTAAATATCATCTAAACCCTGTTGTCCAACAAAAGCATTCGCTTGCTTTCAACTCAGATACTCAAACATAAAGCCTTCTCAAAATTAATCAGACACAATTAATCTATCAGTGAAGTTACGGAGAGAATGTGCATTGCAAAAGCTAAACATTAGTGGAAAGATAATGCAATTTGGGTAAAGAAGATGATGATGTGATTACCTGCTACATCCACGGTAGATAGAAAGGTCATCGAGAGCACTCAAAGCAACACCACCAGTGACTGTAATCAAGACAAAAGACACTGCCTTCCGACCAAAAGAGCCCAACGTCCCATCTTTCACGGCTTTGTCCGAGCTGTTCCAAAAAAAAAAACATTTCTTCAGCCCATTTAACTAACAGAAATTATGATGCGTATCCAAAATCTCGATTCGGATCGCGTTTCTTCTCTAGAAAGTAGAAACTAAACTCTGATATGTCTCAAATGGGTGTGGATCTTTCTACCAAAAGGGAATTGGGTCTTTCTTCGACTAGAGAAACTAGGGAGATTTTGAAATCCGCGATAGAGATCGAGAGAGCCTACAGGGATTAAGATGCTAGACGATCGGGGTTTTTAATTGCAAAACCGAAACCCGACACAGCATATTCTAGTCTCGATCAAAGCAGAAATTGGGAATTCTTGGTCAAACCAAAACTAACAAGAAACGCAAAACTGAGAAGTCACAAGGGAAATTGGAGTCTGGATCAACATCTCGGTTACCTTGAGGTTGAGGATTTTTTGAAGAAAGAAGTGAGACGCCTCGCGAACATTTTCTCAGGTGAATTCTCGAGGATTTTGACCCGACTCGCTGATTCGACCCGGAGCAGCTCGATCTGTAGGGTTTTGGGTTTTGCAGCCACCCAGCATTTTAGTTTTTCTCTCTGTGTTTTAATATACTTTTTTGGTGAAATTACAAATACGGATGTATGTTTTAACAAGATTTTTTTTTTAAAATAAAACAATGTATATTGTTATTCAATAATATATGTTTGTGAAGTTGCAAACTTTTGAGAACCTCAATATCAGATAGTGTTATCACGAGTGACTATTCTGAGAAACTACCAATGCAACTACAACATTCTTGAAAACTCATGTCATGTTAATTGACTTGATGATAAAAGGAGAAGAGCTTTCTCACAGATAGATAATCAGGAGAGATACTAAAGGAAAGCACAACAAAATAACAAGAAAAGAAAAAAAAAAAAAAAAAAAAAAAAAAAAAAAAAATCAATCTGGCTTTCACCCAGGAGACCAAAAAAGCGATTCTCTCCTTCCCTATTCGTCTCTCTGGCGGCCGGCCTCTCGCCGGGCGCAATGCCCCCTCTTAAGAAAAAAGCCAGGCCGAAGATTGTCAATACCTCCAAGTTCGCGCGTGTTGCTTCCATCGCCTCCATTGCTGCGTTCGTCCAGATGAAGCGGGGCTCCCGTGACTCCACTATTGCCTCTGATGTCAGATCTGATATCCCTGGCCCCGTTGATGTTGAGTCAGACGCCATTTCCTCATCTCAGATTCAACAATCCCTTTCTCCGCAGGAAGTGGATCTAGATCTGAAAATTAATCCTGTCTCGGGAACTGAGCAGTTTGCTGTTTCAGACTCGGACAAGCTTGTTGCGCCGATTGCTCCAGTAGAGATTACTCCCTTAGCTGTTGAAGGTCCATCCTCCAGCGCCGAGCCCCCTACTGATGCTGTTAAGGCCTCCGCTCCTCAGGGAGCTAACTCTCCACCTCAGCGCCCTTGGGCGAGCCTGCTGAAAGATCCCCTCCAGCTTGAAGAAATCGGTACTCCATCGCAGCATGACTCAGGAGTTCCGTTTGTGTTTATTCCGGATGAAAACATTCAAGCTGCAAAGGAGGAGTTCAAAGACTTCCTATTTGCCCGGTTTCACGGTGACACCCCCAGCATGGGTAGAATCATCGGAGTTGTCAACGCTATCTGGGCGAGAAATGGGCCTAGAATCATCCTTCATAATATCAGTGCTGGGACCTTTCTCCTCCGAGTTACAGTACTGCGAACCAGGGAGCTAATCTTGAGCAGGAATTTGTGGACCATTGCAGGGTTCCCCATGTTTGTTGCGCTGTGGTCTCCCGATTTCAACCCAGAAGAGCCACCTCTCTCATCTGCTGTAGTTCCAGTGGAATTTCGCGATGTTCCATATCTGCTTTTCAATAAGGAAAGCCTCGGTCGAATCGCTACAGCAATTGGAACTCATGTCGCGCTAGCCCCAGAAACAGAGAGAAAGCAAACCTTTGAGGTGGCTAAAGTGTACGTCCGAGTAAATCTTTTGAAGGAACTGCCTACGAGGGTGGTTTCAGGTTTCTCAAGTGGTCGTGAAGTGTTGATTACTGTCTCTTACCCGTGGTTGCCGGTTAAATGCCAGAGTTGTGGGTTGTTTGGGCATGAGAGCATGAAATGTACTTCGCAGCTTCAGCATCACCCCTCAGGAAGGAGGAAGTGTACCAGGTCGCCTAGTCTAGAACCAAAGCGCAAAAAGAGATCTAGACCTGGTCGATCGCGGGCTCGTAGAGCAAAATCAAATCGCTTAAGTGGGATCTATTCTCCATTAGAAGAAGGGGAAATTGATCAAAGCCATGAACACCCTATCCAAGTGCGAATAAAGGGTTCTTCTTCCTCTCATCGAGTTAGTAACATGGAGAATTCAGAAACTTCTGCTTCAGTAGGAGGATTGCGGCGGCGTCATGCTTCAGCTATGATTTACGTTCCCAAAGTTATGAAATTGGAATCCCAGTCTCAAGGAGCTAATCTAGCGCTATCATCAACATTGGGGACATGTCCTGCAGCAGTCGTGTTGGTGGCACCGGCAGATCCCAGAAATCACCATCCGATTCAGTCACCGACCGATTCAGGTGTTGCTCCATCTGCAAGCTTGACTAAGTCATCGATTTTGTCAGCCGAAGTTCATGATCCACCGCTGCGTCAGGAGGTCCAGAATGACTCCGACGAAGCTCCCTTCTTTTTGGTTCAATCCAAGAAGAGCAGTCGCAAGGCTGCGAAAAACTAATCCCTCATCATTATGAGTTTTTTTGCGTGGAATGTACGTGGACTGAATTGTGATAGACGCCACACTATGGTAAAGGACTGGATTAATATCCATCGTCCGTTTTTTGGAGCGTTTAGCGAGACGCATATTCATCAATCAAATATTGGAAGAATAATTAGGGCTATTCCAGCTGGGTGGAAGTATTTTGGGAACTTTGAGTATCATCATACGGCAAGGCTTGTGGTTGTGTGGGATCCGTCGATTTCTGTTCTTATCTACAAGGCTTCTGCGCAAGCTGTAACTTGTGGGATTTATGTTCCAGCAGAGGGGGCTGAGTCTAACAGTAACCTTTGTTTACGGCTTTAACCAGGTGGAGGATAGGGCATCTCTGTGGGCGGAGCTACAAGACATTAATGCTTCCTCTCCTGTCTCGAGATACCCGTGGTCTGTAGTCGGGGATTTTAATCAGATCCTTCGGGCCTCTCAGCATTCTAGTTTCCTCTCCGACGATGTGGATTTATCTGGTGTGGAGGATTTCAATCTCGCCCTGCAAGAGGCTGATTTATTTGAAGCTCAATCTAAAGGTCTCCCTTTCTCATGGTGGAACAGTCAAGACGTTCGCCCTGTTGCTAAGAAGATTGACCACGCCCTTATAAATCAGGCTTGGGCAGACTCCTTTCCTGATTCTTATGCTGATTATCAGGAACCTCAGCAATCTGATCATGCCGCTTGTCTGTTCCGCATTCCGTCTGCGCAGAGGAAGGTTCGTAAGCCTTTCAAGTTTTTCACTCATGTCATTGATCATCCCTCTTTCTCGGACGCTGTGGCGGAAGCATGGGGGAATGACGAAATTATTGGGTTGGATCAATTTATTCTCTCTAGAAAGCTGCAATGCTTGAAACCGGTAATCAGGGAATTGAACAAGAGCCACTTCAGCGGTATCACAGAACGAGTTAAGGAGCAAGCTCTTAAGCTAAAGACGTTGCAGCAAGCTCTTCTCACTAACCCTGACCCAGCAACTGCAAGAGAGGAACATCTGGTTAGGGCTAAGTGGAAAACATTAATCACTGCAGAGGAGAAATTTTATCACAAGCGATCGCGTGTTAAATGGCTTGATCTGGGAGATCGCAACACGCCGTTTTTTCACAGGACTGTGGCTCAGCGGCTTACAAGAAATCACATACACTATCTCACCGATGATAATGGTCTTAGGTTGAATTCCTCCGAGGATATTAAGGGTCATTCTGCTCGTTATTTTCAGGGGATTCTGGGCAATACAGAAATGTCGTTGTCTTCGGTCACAGTCAATCAACTTCAAGCATTAATGTCTTTCAGATGCTCTGAAAGCCTCAGATCAGATCTACAGAAAGAGGTCACAGAGGAAGAGATCAGGCTGACTATTGCCTCAATGCCAAACAATAAGAGTCCAGGTCCGGATGGGTATTCCGTTGAATTCTTTAGAGCTGCGTGGGTAACCGTTGGAGCCGATGTTGTGGCCGCTATTAAAGAATTCTTCAGGAATGGGAGGCTGTTGAAGGATTTCAACAACACCATAATTGCCCTCATTCCGAAAAAATCGGAAGCATGTAGTCTCGGAGATTATAGACCAATCAGTTGCTGCAATACAATCTACAAGGTCATAGCCAAGATTATAGCTAACAGATTGAAGCCTGTCCTGCAAGAGTGCATTAGTCCTAATCAGGCGGCGTTCCTTAAGGGTCGGAATTTAGGAGAAAATGTTCTTCTGGCATCGGAGTTAATCAGGAACTATGAGAAGAGCTCATGTCAGAAAAGTTGCATGCTGAAAGTCGACATCCGCAAAGCGTTCGATACAGTTTGTTGGGACTTTGTGTTGAAAATCCTAGAAGCTCAGAACTTCCCTCCTATGTTCAGATCGTGGCTTAAGGAATGCATCACCTCCCCTCGGTTTTCGGTTGCTGTTAATGGTGAGCTAGCGGGCTTCTTCTCTGGGAAAAAAGGGCTCAGACAAGGGGATTGTATCTCTCCATATCTTTTCATTATGGTTATGGAAGCCTTGTCGAAATTGCTGGAGAACGCAGTGGATAACAACCAAATAAAGCTTCACCCTCTTTGTGACAGCCCGAGGATCACTCACCTCCTCTTCGCCGATGACCTGCTCATCTTTTCAGATGGATCTCGTCACTCTCTTACTGGAATAAAGGATGTGATGTCTGAATTCAAGAAGCTATCTGGATTGGATATGAATGTTACTAAGACCGAAATCTTCTTTGGGGGATATTCAGATGTTGAGACGGATGCCCTGAGTAGTTTTTCTGGATTCAAGATGGGAGTTTTCCCAACAAGATATCTCGGCTTACCTCTTAATCCCAGAAGAATCTCCCTAGCCACTCTCCAGCCTTTTATTGAGCGAATAACTGGTAAGCTGCATAACTGGACTGTTCGTCTGTTGTCCTTCGCAGGAAAAATCAGACTCATCGCTTCGGTTGTATACGGGATGGTTAATTTTTGGAGCTCGGTGTTCAATCTTCCCAAAAGTTTCTATGCTCGAATCGACTCTCTTTGCTCCGAATTTCTATGGAAGAACAAAACAACCTCCGCCTCTGGTGCTCGAGTTGCTTGGAGTGACATTTGTAAACCTAAACCTGAAGGTGGATTGGGAATTCGGCTTCTAGAGGATTTCCAAATGGTTTTCAGATTGAAGCAAGTCTGGAATCTGTTCTCCAATGCGGGATCGTTATGGGTTGCCTGGCTCAAGTCTCACATATTTGGGAGGAAGAGTTTTTGGCTTACAGATGATGCTAACCGGTTCTCTCGAACGATCCGGAGTATGCTGCAGCTTAAGCACCATCTTGCGAACTTCCTCAAATGTGAATTAGGCGACGGAAAAGAGGCTTCTTTCTGGTTTGATTGTTGGACGGAGCTCGGGCCGTTAATAACTTATTTTGGTAACACTGGACCTCGTCAACTGCGTATCCGCAGAGATGCAAAAGTCATTGAAGCTTCCTCCTCTGGTGAATGGTGTTTCCCACCAGCTCGTTCGGATCAATCTCAGAATCTGCAGATAATTCTTTCTACGCTTTCTGCTCCGCAGGATACACGGGGTCATGACTCTTTTCTATGGCGTAATGCGGCAGGGAATCACCTCCCAACATTCTCTTCCAAAGCAACCTGGGAGCAACTTCGGGAGCGGTCAACCATTGTTTATTGGCATAAGCTTGTTTGGTTTAAAGAAGCAGTCCCCCGATGCTCTTTTATCGCCAGGCTGATCATGTTAAAACGGCTACCCACAAAAGACAGGTTAATAAGATGGGGTTTGAATGTGTCTGGTGTTTGTGTTCTGTGCTCCGCAGGTATGGAATCCCATGAGCACCTTTTCTTTGATTGCCCTTTTTCTGCGGAACTATGGTCTTTCTTTCGGGGAACTCTTTGGCCAAATCTGCCTTCATCCTTCCATGCTTCGGCGTTATGGTTCTGTAACAATCACACCGCTCGTTCTTCCTCGTCAGCGCCCATCTTCAAGCTTCTCTGCCAGGTTATCTGTTACCTTGTTTGGAAAGAACGTAATGCCAGAATCTTCAGAGGGTCCTCCTCCACTGCAGCTACCACTAAAAGGGCTATCGATAGGTTGATTCGCGACAGGCTTTTGTCGTTCCCAGCTTCCTCGGCGATCGCTCCTTCCTTGCTTGAGCTCTACTTCCAAAATCTCGGCTCCATCAGCTAATAGTTTGTAACCTTTTTGGCGTCTCGCTTTTCTGCTTTTATATATTTGTAATTTTGCTTCGTTTATTATGTAATCTTGAAAATTTGGTATGAAATTTTAACCTTTTACCAAAAAAAAAACAAAATAACAAATTGGTGCACATATAAATTCCTAAAGATGATTAATATTTAGGATGATAGTTCAGGCCATTACTACACACGATGTTTTGATTCCGACGAGTCCAACAAGCTTCAGATTGCTTTTGGTCCCCAATAGATTTGAATGAAAACTTTTGTTAAGAAAGAAACAAAAATGATTTGTAATGTACTTAATTAACAATTTGGGCTGATTAAAAAAGGGTGAAGCCCATGTGTAGCCCATCATACAACTTTTGTTCGACCACTCGGAACATTCCACATAGGAAAAACAAGTGGGCCCAACATGGAAGACGTTGCACGCGCCGTTCTCATCGCGTGACTTTAGCAAACCCACCATGACAACAACAAAAAAAAAACGCGAAAGGATCAAGGGAGAGAGCGATATCTCCGGTTCAAGGATCCCGATTTACCCGCCAATACCGGTGGAAAAGATTCCTTTTTTGCTTCTGTAGCCTTCTTCTCGATTTTCTCTTCGCCTGGGTTTTGCGGGTGTTTTCATGAGCTTTTAGGTGAGAATTTTGATTTTGGAATTTGATTTCAGAGAATAAGTGGCTATGTATTTGGTGATTCGTGTATTCAGATTCGATTGGGTTTAGTGTAGGTTTTGAAATTTTAGTTGGATAGTGTGTTTGCTTTTGCGATGACAACATTTTTAATTCTGGTGTTACAATTGTTTTAAATTTTGTTTGTGAAAGTGAAGAGCTTGAACGGATACTGCTGTGTTTCTGTCTGTAATTAGGAGACTCTGTTTCAAACCGATTGCATCATGATTCATGATGAACATATTCATTGTTTACTATCTGTTTACCTGTTGCAGATGCAAGACCTGGTTGGTCGTGCACCTCTTTGGCATCTTCAAGAACCGATGAAATCTACTTTCACAGATATTAGCAAGGTTTTTGACTAGCTGAGAACTTGAGTGATGCTTATTCAGATTCTTATGTGTCTTGTGATCACAGAGAGTCTGAATCTTACACAGATAGATGTTTTTGATTTTATTTTCCAGGAAAACAATGGAGACTCGCTGAGTGACCTTGCACGCACTTCTTCAGGACCATCTTTACAAAACCCTTCAGTAGCAGCAGACATGTCCTTCCATTCAGAACACAATCAACTCATGGAAGGGCCTTATCATCTTCTCTCTGAAAATGGTGGAGCAGTTGGTCATATATATTCAAATGATCTCCATAACACTCCAATGGTGTCTCACGAGAAACAAAATGGAAGCAGTGATGTACCTTTCATCTCTAAGATATTGGATTGGGATCCAGCTTCAATCCCGGATCTCTTTGATTGTCCTTTTGATTCGTCCACTCAAAGCAACCAAATGGAGGATGGTGGCATCGTGGCATCTGATGACATTCACAGACGAATCTTCTTGCCAGAATTGGATGACGAATTGATTACTGATGAGAATCCTCTAATGTCTACTCACTGGAACGATCTTCTCCTTGAGACAAGTTCCACCCCAGCTTCGAAGGTTGTTAATGTTGTCTCAGTTTTCTTCTTTTAACCTCCTCTAAATTGATTTCTTTTGATATAAATTTTGTGTTTATCTTGTCTCGAAATATCAGTTTTTACATTTTCTATGGCTAACGTTAGAAAACTACAACCATGAATACACTAGACCCGTGTATAATAAGGATATTGTTTCAGGTCCAGAAACCAACTATGCAATCGCAGATTCAACAACCCCAAGTTGTTCTGCAGCAGCCTTCTCCTTGTGTGGAATTGCAACCTCTTGTTAGGACAGTATCCTCAAACAATAATAACAACAACGACAGTAATAATAATGCAGCAGCTAAGGCACGTATGCGTTGGACACAAGAACTTCATGAGGCTTTTGTTGAGGCTGTTAACCAGCTTGGCGGCAGTAATAGTGAGCATCTCTCTCTCTTCTCTTCTCTCTCTCTCTCTCTGCTTCTCGTTTTTAACAATGGTGAAGCTCTGTTTGTGCTGATTCAATGTCTTCTTTTACACAGAAGCAACTCCTAAGGGTGTGCTGAAGCATATGAAAGTCGAAGGGTTGACTATATATCATGTCAAAAGTCATTTGCAGGTTTACTTTTTCTTTCTTCCTTAGCGTTTGTTTCATGCTAATTCCGCAGAATAGTCTGTTGATGCAAGCCGACAATTTTTCTTTATATAATTTTTTTCAGAAATATAGGACATATAGACCAGAACCATCAGAAGGTAGATACTGACTCCCCCCTTTTATGATTTGAGTATTCAGATGCTTCTATCTTTTTTATGATGTGGAAAGTATTGTATCCTGTCAGCTAATTTCTATGAGCTCTTGTTGATCTATAATGATATGTAGTTTAAAGGCTCTCGACATTGTTTGTGTGCTTCTCTTTTCTAATGTTATAGACTAGCAACCCTTTTCTAGGACTCGTTTAGCTTTTGTTACAATCTAAACGTATCTTTTATGTTGGATTTTGACAAAGTTCAACTTTAAGATTATGATTTCTGATGGATTTAGCAGGTTCGTCAGAGACGAAGTTGACACCGATTGAGCATATTACATCTCTTGACACGAAACGGTGGGGTCTGGTAGCATCGCAATTCACAAGTGCTACGCCATTTTCTAACCAGATTCTGTCTAACAAATTGGCATGGTTGGTTTTGCAGTGGGATAGATATAACTGAGGCGCTGAGAATTCAGATGGAAGTTCAGAAGCAACTGCATGAGCAGCTCGAGGTACAACGATGAACAACTATGTCTTTAGCTTTACGGTGTGATCTGTTTTGTATTCTTGGCAATCCTTGAAGTCGCAAACAGTTGAGAACGGGGTTGTTTTGATGTGCTTTCAGATTCAAAGAAACATGCAACTTCGGATAGAAGAACAGGGAAAGGCCCTGATGATGATGTTTGAGAAGCAAAATATGGGTTTTGGCAAACCGGAACAAGGAGACGACGAAACAAGTCCTGAAAATGGTTCAGAGGAATCAGATTCCCCACCATCAAAGCGTCCGAGAAAAAGATGAATGAAGGGAAAGCTTTCTCGGGATGGTAGATCATAAAACTGTGTTTTGGTGAAGTTTGTAGAGTTTCACTTATTAGAGTAAGAAGAATAGAATTTCTGTCTTCCTCAGGCCTAGTCTCTCTCTCTCTCTCTCTGCTTTTTTGTTTTTTCTCTCTTTCATTAAACTAAATTTTCTGATTCTCAGCTTAAGAAACAAAAATAAAGAGCAATGTGAGTTCGGTAGAGAATTTTTCCAATTTTTGGGATGTAATCTGAATGCAGATTCTAGATTTAGTGTTTAGGTGAATACAAACTGTGTTTTTTTTTTTTTACATTTATACATCAGCTCCTGTAGAATGTTAAATCAAAAGCATAAAGCAATTGTGATACATTTCACATAAACTGAAAAACGTAGCGAAGATTCCCATATTGTTTACTGGTCAAATGATAAAAAAACAAAAGCGCAAAATGTTGACTTTTTATCCCACATCGGGAACTTAGTGAAGGAAGGTGGAATCATTTTAGTAAAAAATTATTTAGCTTTTGATTGTCCCACATCGTTGGTTTCGGATATGATAAATGTCTATATATTAATCTTGAAAACGATACACGAACACAACTGTCATTGGACGAAGTGAATGGGTCAAATGGGCTTGCCTAAGTTCCGACCCAGGAAAGTCCCCGGGCCACTATTTCGCAGAGATGCGGCCTCGGCAACGAGAGAATCATGCGGTGGAGAGTCCCAATCAGCTGAGAC
This sequence comes from Eutrema salsugineum, assembly GCF_000478725.1. Classification (NCBI taxonomy): domain Eukaryota; kingdom Viridiplantae; phylum Streptophyta; class Magnoliopsida; order Brassicales; family Brassicaceae; genus Eutrema; species Eutrema salsugineum. Next base: position 10,655,304 of record NW_006256895.1, read on the forward strand.
GCGTGTGTGGAGCTTACGTGGTCTCTCTGCCAATGATACCATGGCCGTTCGTTTCACGACAGTTATTCACAGGGTTCTTAATGGACTTAACTGAACGGGGCTTACGTTCCAATGACAACATCTTTTTTTGCTTTTGATTGAATGATTTCTAACTCCCATATGTACAAGCCAACACCATTATCTTTGCATATAGCATCGACCTGATCATCATATCCCTTTGTTGCTCTGTTGTTAAAGTTTTTGAAACAATACTTTCCGGTTATAAACAGAGGATCATTGGACCTCAATACCATTCTACTACACAGCTTACATTAAAAACCTTTCTTTTTTTGGCCTCTAAAATACCAAAGAACAAAAAGTTAAATGAGAAATAAGAATCAATTTAAGTTTCATTTACTCAAATATTTATAAAATTGTAATTTATAACTTGATAATAGGTTTAATAAATGTTTGGCAACCTGGTTTTAAAATGTTTTTTTGTTTTAACAGTATGTAGTATATTTAAGTTAATATCTCTAAGATTAAATTTAATATTTTTTATGAGGTCTACGTTTATATTTGAGGTTAAATTTGGATCTTGATACAACGATGACACTGATTATATGTTTTGATCATTGAAAAGGGGATTTTAAACCGTTTAAAGTAATGAGTTTGAAAATGAATATGAACAAAATATTAATTTGTATACTTTTTTAGAAGTGTCAATATATACTTCAGTGTATTATCTATGAAAAATCTCTATAGTTTATTGTACTTATATGAAAAAAAATTATTATTATTCTTGTAAGAAAGATCATTTGTGATTGTTTGGAAAGTAAGAGGGTAATTTGAGAATATTAAAACCCTAGAGTCGATCAACGCTGCGACTATTCTCTCTCTGTCTTTCTTCTCTCTCTTTTCTCTTCTATTGATCGATCGATTTTTCGTCGCTGCTTTTCCTAAGACAAATCGAAGGATGAGGGGATTGGTGAACAAGCTCGTGTCTAGATCTCTCTCCGTCGCCGGAAAATGGCAGCAGCAACAGCTTCGCCGCCTCAACATACACGAGTATCAGGTTCTTCTCTTCATTTCGATTTCGAACATTCTATATATTCTGCACAGTTGCGTAGATTCGATTTTTCAAGTGTGTGCACATGCGAATTTGAGTCCGATCTGTGTCTTTGTCTGTAGTTTTGGGGTTTGATTTACGGTATTAAGCGATAACTGATGGAAGCTAGAATTGCAGCGTATTGAGTTTATTGATTAAGTATCTTAGGAGCTAGGTTTCGAATGTAAGCACTCGTTGGCGAGCTTGTCTTCATCGAATCGTCTGGGTTTTGGAAAATGTCACTCGTTTTTCACCTCTTAAAATTGTATTCTCTTTCTGATACTGCCAGGGAGCTGAGTTGATGGGAAAATACGGAGTTAATGTGCCAAAGGGAGTCGCTGTTTCTTCATTGGATGAAGTTAAAAAGGCTATCCAAGACGTTTTCCCTAATGAAAGCGAGGTAACATCTACACAGATTTTTGTGAGGGACTTGTTCTGACTTAAGAGCGCTTAAATTTATTGTATTTTACACTATTAGTCTTGCCTCATGGAAGAGTACCCCTTTCGTGATACAGTTGGTCGTTAAGAGTCAGATTTTGGCTGGTGGAAGAGGTCTTGGAACATTCAAGAGTGGTCTTAAGGGTGGTGTTCACATTGTCAACCGTGATCAGGCTGAGGATATTGCTGGTATTTTGTTTATGGCCTTCTTCAAGTGTTGAAGTCTTTTTTTTTTGGTTCTCAGAATATATTGATCCAATCAGATTTTTATCACTTGTAGGAAAGATGCTAGGACAAGTACTCGTAACCAAGCAAACTGGTCCTCAAGGCAAAGTAGTTAGCAAGGTTTGTTATCGGTTATCCATGAAGCTTATGACTCTTGTGACTGCTTTAGCATTTGTATTTTTATTCATGGTTTTGCTTGCATTTTTAATTCTGAGCAGGTTTACTTGTGTGAGAAATTGTCACTCGTCAATGAGATGTACTTTTCCATAATTCTGGACCGTAAATCTGCTGGACCGGTAATGCTACTCAAATAATATGTTGCTATCCATTTCTCTACTTTTACGCATGATGTTGCTCACACTTGTCAGCAATCTGTGTAACGCTTTCCTTTCCTATTTCAGTTGATAATTGCCTGTAAAAAGGGTGGTACCAGCATTGAAGATCTTGCTGAGAAGTTCCCTGACATGATTATTAAGGTTTTGACTGTTTGATATCCTTGTGAGATCTTGCCGTTGCTGTAGGTGATTCATTTAGACTCTTATTCCATGGTTTTCTGTAGGTACCGATTGATGTATTTGCAGGAATTACTGATGAAGATGCTGCTAAGGTTGTGGATGGTCTGGCTCCCAAAGCTGCTGACAGAAAAGATTCGATTGAACAAGTGAAGAAGCTATACGAACTCTTCCGCAAGTGTGACTGCACAATGTTGGAAGTGGGTTCTCTCTCAGTGTCTTGTTTCTACTCGCACTCTTTTTTTCTGTCCAATATCTATTGATGAACCCTTCAATTTCTCTGTTAGATCAACCCCCTCGCTGAGACGTCCACTAATCAACTGGTAGCTGCTGATGCCAAATTGAACTTTGATGATAATGCTGCTTTCCGACAGAAAGAGGTTTTCGCCCTTCGTGACCCAACACAGGAGGATCCACGAGAGGTCCGGTCCATTCTCTGTCTCTTGCATCATACTTTATTCATCGAGAAATCTATGTTATGTCGCACTCGTGGATGTTTAGCTCCAGAAAATGTTGAAAGGATATTATGAGTGTTGGATAGAGTAGTAACTAGTTTATAGTTAGTTGTGTCGTTTTTGGTCTGTTAGTTGGTTTACAAAAAAAAAAATACTCTTCTGTACGTAAGGTAGCAGTTAGTTGAGGTTAATGAAAGCATAAAGGTTTTGATTTTCTTCTTCTTCTTCTTCAAACCTCTAGCTTTGTATTACACTTTTGATTCTATTCTCAAGCCTGATAAAAGAGAGTGTGATTGCATCTCGTAGGTGGCGGCTGCAAAAGTTGACCTGAACTATATTGGTTTGGATGGAGAGATTGGTTGCATGGTAAATGGTGCCGGATTGGCCATGGCAACCATGGACATAATTAAATTGCATGGTGGGACTCCTGCCAATTTCCTTGACGTTGGTGGAAACGCTTCTGAACACCAGGTACCAAACTATTTTCTTCAAAGCTTTCTCAAGATTGAAAAATCTGTTTAAACTGAAGGATGTTACAAATAATAGGTGGTGGAGGCGTTTAAGATACTGACATCGGACGATAAAGTGAAAGCAATCTTGGTGAACATTTTCGGTGGGATAATGAAATGCGATGTGATTGCTAGTGGAATCGTGAACGCTGCAAAAGAGGTGAGAGGAAACTTAAAAGCCATATTTCTCAGATCAGATATATATATTAATTTGAAACTCTCTTGACTGATGATAACACGAATGTACGGTAGGTGTCACTGAAAGTACCAGTGGTGGTTCGTCTAGAAGGTACAAATGTTGAACAGGGAAAGAGAATCCTCAAGGAAAGTGGAATGAAGCTCATAACAGCTGATGATTTGGATGATGCAGCAGAGAAAGCTGTTAAAGCTTTAGCTTAATTAGAGGCTCATATAATTGGCGGGATTACTCTCTCTCTCTCCCTCTCTCTTTTATTATACAAAAAGCCTTTTATTTTATGGTTGACGCAATTTCATATTGTTGCGGATATAATTTGCTGAAACAGATCAAAATAATCAACTGGTCTCATTTCCTGTGTTATCGAAGAAATTTTTGAAATCGAAACTCTTAATTAATGAATGAATGTTACAAGAATGGACTTTAAAATCATAGATGTCATCGAATCGGTCACGGTTCAGAGTTTCTTCTTTCTCCTGGATTTACAGTCCAATTATAGTGAGATTTTCAATTGTGGTATATCCGCTTGAAAATTATGAATATGTAATTCATGCTAGACCCATATTTTCCTTCTTGTTTTTTGTTCTACAAGAGCATGACACAAGCCATCCCAATGGATAAGCTTAGTTGTTGTACACATTTCAACACTTATGTGGTGGTACGAAAGAGTACAAGGTCGGAAGGTCCTAATGGACCAACTTCACCATGTTTCTGCAGCTTTTATGGAACTTGGAAAAGGGCTAATCCACTCCTATATGCAAATTCAACATGTTCCCGTTTTACAAATTTTGAGCTTTCACTCTATTGATCGTTTATCTGTGGGAATCAAGATGCTGTCGAGGATATTACAAGATGAATGGTTGTAGGAATGACCAAGTTCATTTGCCAGGAGGTTAGCATATTTTTGTTCGTGTTTGGTAACAAGTAAAGCTGAAATGTTTGAGGTAAATGAACACAAACAACCCGACCCAAATCCAATTAGTTGAATACAAGACTTCACATCAAATGCTTCACATGATCTTAATCTAGCTAGATCCAGATTACTCGCGGGTAAATTTTGTTATTCGAATCATTATAATTTAAGATTTTTTTAGTTGTTTTGTTTTAATTTATACGTAGAAGACATCATCATTCAAAGAATGAGGTTGCTTCTCGCTAAACATTTTTTATAATTTTACTCGATTGATTTTCTTCTTTATGATTTTACGAAATGGAGACATTATGTTGGTACAAACAAACACCACCATGAAAGGTATACTCAACGAAATCAAGATTAAGAAAAAAAAGTAAGTGTTTGAAAGCAACATTTACAATACAACAAGAGGCAGAGAACAACCAATGTCAATGTCTTGGGATTAGTCTACAAAATAGAAGACATTGGTTTATTTTTTGGATATCTATACAAAAATGTGTGGCTTGTAGTTGACTTGACTCTCTTATGGCCACTGTGCGTTGCTTGTGCAGAGGCGAAATTTGCAACCAAGGTCTTAATAAGATGATCAATTCGCTCTTAAGCATCATACCTTGGTATTATAACAATGCATAAGTAAAATCTCTATATATATTCTTAGCTTTTTCATTTCAAGTTACCTTTGTTATGCTATATTTTTTTCTCCACTGAAGCAAACGAACAATTTGCCAAAGATTTCATTCACATATTCTTAAAAGGTGTAGAGAGTTGTCTAATATATTGCACACAATCATAAGAAAGCACGCATTCATGAGTAACTCTATTGGTTTTGCTGGAATGTTTTTGCATCGATTTCAGAATGGGTTGACAACTTTCATTGCGAGAATACACAATTGTTTATGACAAGGGATATCATATTATTTACTCTGGATATAGATGTTCAATTTCTCACTAGCATTGATGTAGATATGAGCTATGTTGGAGTGTTTAAGGAACTAGCTAGTGACAGCTATGGAAAAATCTTTGGAGGATGCATCATTGTTATGTTCAAAGAGAAACTCAAAATGATTGCACTCCTTTTCTGTTGAGGTTCTGATGAATCATATTCTCTTTTCATTCAGAAAACCTTATGTTAACGATGAAACACATCCAAAGAGTCTCTTTGTAAGTTGCATATTATTATTTCCCAATTTTCATAAAAAACATCACATTTTTGGATAGCTGACTTAACTATTCCAAAACTGCAGATTGTATTGCTGGTGCTTCTAGGGGCGGAACCACGTTTTAGAGAGGGGGGTCAGCTGACCCCACCTAATTTTGAAAAATATTTGTTAATTTTGTTTGACCCCATTACCTTCTAACTCAACGTGGATTTATGTTATATCTAAGCCCAATTTAAATACAAACTCAATTATATATAGTAGTAATTAATTTTATTTCTATTTTAGAAAACATAAAAGGAGGAAAAATATTATGAATATTAAATAGATGCCCATTATAACGCCCATAATAAATATTGTATTTGTTCCACATCGGAAATTTATGGTGATAACTAGGTATTTGTAATACTATATATATCTCTTATTATTCACGGAATAAGACACATCAATTTTCACTCTCTCTTGATAACTTGTTCACAACACGTTATCACACCGAAAATGTGAGACTTAATTTAAAATTTTATTTTCTCACACCGAAAAGGTGAGAGTTAGTTTAAAAGTTTATTTTCTCACACCAAAAAGGTGAGAGTTAGTTTAAAAGTTTATTTTCTCATACCGAAAAGGTGAAAATTAGTTTAAAAATTTATTCCAGGATTATCTTTAGCTTTTAGTTTTATAATTTGAAATTAACTAACTTTTTTTTTACCGGATAAGTAATGGATCCGTTTCTGAAAAGAAAATCTCCATCAACAGATGAAACTGACATGGATGACTTGCCGTATGATCCTGGTGAGAGAAAAGAAACACTGGAATATCATCCTAATCAAAGAGACGAGGTAAGACGCAAGTATTTGACTAGAGAACCTTGTCAACCTCGTGGCCACAGTTTTAAACAGCGAATTATTGGAAATACTCCAAGACGGTTTTATCCTAGTTGGTTTGATCAGTATGGCGATTGGTTAAAATACAGTGTGAAGAAAGAAAAAGCATATTGTTTGTGCTGCTATTTGTTCAGCAATGAGAAAAAAGGTGGCAATGTTGGATTTATGACTGAAGGATTTGATTGTTGGAATAAATTTGAGAGATTGGCTGGTCATGTAGGTGTCAAAAACAGCTTTCATAACATAGCTAAGAAGAAGTGTGAGGATTTGATGAGACAAGGTGAATCAATTAAACATGCTTTTCATAAACAAACCAATGTTATGAAAAATGAGTATCGTATTTGATTAAATGCTTCAATTGATGCTTCTAGATACTTATTGAGACAAGGTTTGCCGTTTCGTGGTCATGATGAGACAATAGATTCTAGTAACCAAGGGAATTTTTTGGAATTATTGAAGTATACGGGTGAACGGAATGAAGTTGTGAATAAGGTTATCCTGTAGAATGCTTCTGGAATAACCAAATGGTATCTCATCCAATTCAGAAAGATATTGTTAACTGCTTTTCAGAAGAAGTAGTTAACTCTATAATTCAAGAGATAGATAATGATGTGTTTGCGCTGTTGGTGGATGAATCTGCTGATTGTTCTAAGAAAGAGCATATGGTTATAGTTTTTTTTATTGATAAACATGGTATAGTGAAAGAGAGATTTGTTGGTCTTGTCCATGTAAAGGAAATATCTTCTTCATCTCTGAAATCTGGAATTGATTCATTGTTTGCTAAATATAGTCTGAGTCTGAAAAAAGTGAGAGGACAAGGCTATGATGGAGCAGGAAATATGAAGGGTGAACTGAATGGGCTGAGAACATTGATTTCAAGAGAAAGTAGTTCTGCGTACTATGTGCACTGTTTTGCCCACCAACTTCAATTGGTTGTTGTTGCAGTTGAGAAGAAACATTTGGAAGTTGAAAATTTCTTTGATAAGATTTCTGTGCTAGTGAACGTAGTTGTAGCTTCTTGTAAAAAAAAGACAAGATGAAAGAAATTCACCGGGATACAATTGAAAAAGGAGTAAGTAGTTGTGAAATCAAGACTGTAAAAGGACTTAATCAAGAGTCTTCACTTCCATGACCAGGAAATACACGTTGGGGCTCTCATTATCGAACGTTGTTGCGGTTAGTTGATTTGTTCTCTTCTGTGGTTAAGGTGCTTGAATATGTCCAGGATGAAGATGTAGACAATACCCAAAAAAAGTCAGGCAAATGGTCTTCTCAAATACATTCATACCTTTGATTTTGTTTTCTATCTACACTTGATGCTGCCTCTTTTGGGACTCACAGAGAATTTATCTATGGCCTTACAAAGTAAAGATCAAGAGTGAAATCTACTAAACGACAACTACAAAAGTTAAGGGATGATGGATGGGATTCTTTAGTGAAGAAGGTTTTAGATTTTTGTGAGAAACATGACACCGAAATTCTCAACATGGAGGACGATTTCATTGATCCAAGGAAGCCACGCAAAAACAGCAACATGACCAACTTGCATCATTACCAAGTCAATTGTTTTTATACTGTTTTGGATATGCAGCTTCATGAGTTTAATGATCGTTTTAACGAGGTAAACTCTGAATTACTCGTTTGCACATCAGGTTTAAATCCTAGTGATTCATTCAGTGAGTTTGATAAAGAAAAGTTGTTGAGATTTGCTGAATTGTATCCTGAGGATTTTAGTCGTGTGGAGTGCATATCTCTTGAGCAGCAACTTGACATTTATATTGATAATGTACGAGAAGATGAAAGGTTTGCTGGTTTGAGAAATATAGGAGACTTAGCACGACTGATGATAGAAACCAAGAAGCATCTCTCTCATCCTTTGGTTTATAGGCTTTTGAAGTTAACTTTGACTTTGCCAGTAGCTACCCCAACTGTCGAGAGATGTTTTTTAGGAATGAAGATTGTTAAAACAGTACTGCGAAATGACATTGGTGATCAGTTTCTAAGTGATTGTCTTATTTGTTATATTAAAAAAAAAAATTTGAAAATGTAACAAATGAAACCGTGATAAAAAAAAAAGTTTCAATATATGGGTGAACGTCGCATACATTTGTAGTTTTTTTTTTTAATTTTATAAACTATAATTTTTTATTAAACAAAATTTATCTGATCCCAATATAAAAAAAATTCTGGCTCCGCCGCCACTGCTTCTATTAGCCATAGTTTGCGCGTATCGCAAAAGCATAACAAATTAAATTACGGTATATTATCGAATGTTAGCTACTTAATCTGTCTCGCTTAAAGAAGCAAAGATCATGAAATATTTACAGGTTCATATTCAAGATTGTGAGTCATATCATATAATAAAAACTCTATAAATGTGATGTAAAAAAAAAGCTAGTGACATTGTGAGTGCTGCAAAACAACTCATGTTTTGGATAATGCCGTCGAGAAAGCGTTAGAATTAGTCTATAATTCTGTTTATATTCTCCGGTTATATATAAAACAAAAATCTCCTCGTATTATCGTATACAAGAATGAAGACTAAAATAATCTAAAAATATTGGTATATAATCATATGTTCAATGAAGGCTAATAAGTCCGAGCAGCTCAGTCTCTGCATGTAGGCTATATATATAGCTCAGTTGTCTCTCCAATCAAAAATCATCTCTGTTGTCGAATTGAGGCATAGATCTCACGGAACCAGTCTCAGACATAAAATCGGACATGTTATCAACGTCCGATCTTCTTGTCGATCTCGATGATCCTCCATTAATAGCGGTTTCTTTCGTTTTCTTCTTCCTCCTCGATGATTTCTTGGGAACTTGATCCGGTAGTGATGATATTCCTGTACTGCGATCATTATTAGGCCACGGAGAAAAATCTTCTTGTACTTGGGACACTACTTCCTTTGATGATCTCCTTGACGATGTTCCTTTGTTATTCGAAGACCGGCGTTTTGTTTTGTCCGTTGTTGATCTTTCCTTTGTCGGAGAACCTTTCTCCGACGCCGATTTCCTCGTTGATTTTGGTAGTTTTGGTAAATCTTTTGACCGACCGCCACATTCCGACTTACATCTCACCGATGAATCATCTTCTCCGCCTCCTTGTCCGGTTTCGAATCCGCCTCCAGATTTGAACTCGTTCATCTTTATTTTCAAATATACATATAAAACAAAAATTACGATTCCCTTTCAAAATATTAATTTTAATAATATATTAGATCCATTTGTTTATCATAAATCAACTTTTCTAATTTGGCCATATCAAAAGAGCATGCATATATAGTAAATAAGTAATATACGTACCCAGCTTGGTGCGGTGGAAGTATCAGCGGATGGTCCATCCCAACCAATATGGGCAACATGCTTTACGTCCGTTGGATTTCCGATCTGTATTTCTTCTTCTTTTCCACTTTCTACCACATCATTTTAAGTTTTTTTTTGTTTTTACCCAGCACACATACACACACACACACACAATTAGAATCTTTATTCATTCCCCTTCTATATCAATATTAATTATCACCATGCATGCATTCATGCAAACAATTTCTACGTGAGTCTAGACTAGATTGACCATATAGTATTTCAAAACTGATAAATTCGAGTTTTCGTATTAAGGGATAATATGGACTACTCATTAATTGTTTCTAATTCAGCATATTAAACTTTACCAATGATGAATTATCCTTTGTTGAATTTCTATATGCAAAGAGACGTACCAAATACTTGTGAAATGTATCGGAGACCTTTCAAGAGGCTTTTCATCTTGTTGCTTGACATTGTAAGTTGCATAGATCTCTGATCAGGTCTCTCTCTTCTTTTCTTTTTTTATTGCTTACATAAAAGGAATGAAAAACAAAACGATAGTAATGGAAAGAGGAAA